>NC_139219.1:30707993-30770980 GCF_055691185.1 Crinia signifera
TCATGGCATCCACCCACGACCCCTCCTCCCGTGATTCGTGGACACCCCTCACCTCCTCACCTACTCCCTCCCCCCCACCCCCGCGCGCGATTCACGGCAACCCCAGGATTAAATGGCACATGCAAAACACTGGCACGGCTATGGTCGACAATGAAAAAGGTTGACATGAGTTTTTGATGATTTATTTATCTTTTTTTTTATGTTTTCATATTCATTCTCATGTGTCGATATGGACACCGATGAAGTGCCACACTTATGTCAACATTTACATGTGTTGAACTTTCTGTGTTGATTTTTTCTTGTGGCGATTCGCGGCACCCCCCGCGACCCCCCTCCCGCGATTTGCAGCACACCCCCCGCAATTCGCGGCACCCCCGGTGACTCCCGCGATTCGCGGCCCCACCCCGTGACACCCCCCATCCTCCTGCGATTGCGGCACCCCGCGACCCCCCCTCCCATGATTTGCGCCAACCCCCCGGGCCCCCCCTCCCGCAGTTCACGGTGCCCCCCACGACCCCCCTACCGCGATTCCCCACCCCTGACCCCCCTCCTGTCATTGCGGCAACCCCCCGCCCCCGCGACCCACCCTCCCGCGATTCACTGCAACCCCCGCGCCCCCCCCTCCCACAATTCGCGGTACCCCCCGCGCGACCCCCCCCTCCCGCAATTCACGGCATCCACCCACGGCAGCACCCCTAAGCCCCTCTTTAGTCCCCCGTATACTCACACACCCCTTAAACTACCCAGCTTCCTGCTCTCCTGAACCGTAACTTCCACCACTGGGGAGTCACTGACGCTGTTTTGCCCACATGCCCCTATCATGCCTCATAGCCCAGCCTCCTGCTCTCATGCACCCGAATTCCCACCCAGTAGGAGGAGACACTGACTAAGGGCCACCATCCTGTACTCCTGTACTGCCACGCTGGACCCTCACCCACTGCAGAAGCTGCACAGTATATCCCACCCTCCTCTTTAGTCCCCCTTATGCCCACACACCCCTATCACTACCCAGCCTCCTGTTTTCCTGTGTCGTGACCTCCGCCAGTGGGGAGCTGCTGACTCAGAAACACCCTACTATACTATTGCACACACACACCTAAACAACATGCACACACAGCCCCCCCCCCCCACACCCCAAATGTCACTGTACCCTCCACACTATCAATGTACATCTTACTCTGTAACCGCTTTTTAATTAAACAAAACAATACACACCCCCTTCCACATCATATGCTCTCTAACACATTTCACCTATAACTCAAGTTGCAATACAGGCCATCTTTCATACAATTCTAACCATCTTTCTCATATGCAAATGTTCACAAATTAAGGGGGCGCAGCCCCTTACGACGGTGTGAAGAGCGCCCGTAGGGCGCGATGAATCACCTAGTATATATATATATATATATATATATATATATATATATATATATACATATTCCAGATTTCTCCCAAAGAGAAGTAGGCACTCTCCGTCATAATCATAAAGATATGCGTTTTAAAATTCAATTCATCATTTATTTCATCAGATTCATAATAGATTGTGTTCATTATAGCCCCGACGTTTCGGTCCATCAGTATCGGACCTTTATCAAGGAGCCTGCAATATAAGGGGCAAACATGCAAACATATAGTGAGTGCATAATCCCCCTTACATACATAATACACAATAAGATATATACAAAGGAAATCACTTACATAGGTCAAATGAACTCATAGGAAAATACAGCATGGCAGCATGGAAATGGTGGAGATACCTCCTTGGACAGGAGGACAGCATAGACATACCTGCCCGGGCCCGGCTTATATACCCTGTGTTTATGCACTAATAGGTCACGTGGCACGGGAATTCTCCCGCCACGAGCGTCTGTGTGGAGCTTCCGGTATACAAACCCGGAAGTTCCGGTGATCGTGAACCGCATCTGATGCGCACATCAGCCCCGGACTTCCTGTTGTAGAGACAGGAAGTTCGTGCCTCAGTGAGCCGCATCTGACATGCATGGGAACCCAGAGGTGGGTCTCAGCGTGTTTCAATGTCTGGAGATGCCTATCTACGTGGACAGGAAGTCCGTGCCACGGTGAACCGCATCTGACACGCATGAGAACCCGGAAGTGGGTCTCTGCGTGTTACAATGTCTAGAAACACAAATCTGGATAAAGGGTCAAAGATGTAATAATTATTATATCACTCTCGTATCCTATTGGATCCATAGGAAATATTTTATCAAATCTTGTCATAAATATTGTAAAGAGCTAATGTCTAATTATATACATACATATTTTATAGGGAACTCAAATGGATAGTAGGTGAAACTAGTGAAAGACTCTCTAGAACAATTTTAAGACTGGTTAAAGAGATGGATGAAAGGGAAATATCGATCAAAAATATGTGGAAAAAAGGGGATTTATTATATATAAGGTCATATATTCTAAATTATCTGAACAAGAAATTTTATTCCTGTTTTATTTTCAAAAAAGGGGGGGGGGAATCGTGTTATTGAACTTTTTAATTTTCATGTTATTTTTATTTTTATTATTATAAATTTTTATTTATTTTATATTTATTTTTTTTTAAAATATTTTTTTTTTATTTTTTTTTTATTTTATATATTTTCTATTTAGTTATTAATTGGGGGCAAGGATCTTTAGACCTCACAAGGAGTACTCTAGTTAGTTACATATATTGGGGATAATTGTAGATGCTATTAGTTAAGGAGAGGATTATGGGTGGAGGGTTCTAGGAAACGGGGACTTATAGTTTCATTGTAAGAAGGAATGTGAAGAACAGAATGGGAGTGGTTCAATTAAGGCCAGTACTATGAAAAAACTCTCCCGGAACCCCGGCTTCCCTGTTTATTTATTTTTTTTTTTATATATGTGATTAATTATTACATATTTGACCCTTTATCCAGATTTGTGTTTCTAGACATTGTAACATGCAGAGACCCACTTCCGGGTTCTCATGCGTGTCAGATGCGGTTCACCGTGGCACGGACTTCCTGTCCACGTAGATAGGCATCTCCAGACATTGAAACACGCTGAGACCCACCTCTGGGTTCCCATGCGTGTCAGATGCGGCTCACTGAGGCACGAACTTCCTGTCTCTACAACAGGAATTCCGGGGCTGACGTGCGCGTCAGATGCGGTTCACGATCACCGAAACTTCCGGCTTTGTATACCGGAAGCTCCACACAGACGCTCGTGGCGGGAGAATTCCCGTGCCACGTGACCTATTAGTGCATAAACACAGGGTATATAAGCCAGGCCCGGGCAGGTATGTCTATGCTGTCCTCCTGTCCAAGGAGGTATCTCCACCATTTCCATGCTGCCATGCTGTATTTTCCTATGAGTTCATTTGACCCATGTAAGTGATTTCCTTTGTATATATCTTATTGTGTATTATGTATGTAAGGGGGATTATGCACTCACTACAGTATATGTTTGCATGTTTGCCCCTTATATTGCAGGCTCCTTGATAAAGGTCCGATACTGATGGACCGAAACGTCGGGGCTATAATGAACACAATCTATTTATGAATCTGATGAAATAAATGATGAATTGAATTTTAAAACGCATATCTTTATGATTATGACGGAGAGTGCCTACTTCTCTTTGGAGAAATCTGGACTACAATTTGGTGTTCATTCCTGAGGGCATGAACCCCATGTAAGCACCCCACCATTTGTCTCCACACACCAGTGAGAGTGCGGTCCTCCACAATATATATATATATATATATGTACAATAGATTTAGTACCCTTTTCGTCCTCTTCTTACAGTGCCCCAGAATGGGGGGAGGTTGACCAAAAGGTGAAAGCTGAGCTTAACCTCAAGTGCGATGACGGTGAATCTTGGTGAGTAAAACAGTTAGGATCTGTACACACTTTAAAAATATCAGCCCGATTTGTTATTTACGTGCCCGCGGGCAGTGGTGCCCAGAGTGGGTGAAGGCCCAGTAACAATGATGGGAATAATGTATAGATCTAACGAGACAACCAGCACCTTGAGGTCCAGGGATTGCTCCGTAATTTTCCCTCTTTGCTCTCGGCAGGATGCCGTTTTCATCTTTCCTAGATGAGTTTCTTCGATTGGACATCTGTAACCTCAACCTGTGCCATGATAAGAATCACCGATGGAACACAGCACAATTTAAGGGGAACTGGACTGCTGGCTGCACTGCAGGAGGACGCCCGGACTACTGTAAGACAGACATGTTCTAGCATCATTATCATTATTAAACCCATAAAAGGTTTTTTTCACCTAGATTCGTAACTTTCTCTTGTGACAGGCAAGGGCACATCCAGGGTGGGATCATTCAGGGTGATTGCCCCACTAGCATTGTGTGGCTGTGATCACTGCTGTTTGTATTCCCTGTATGGCAGCAAGATCTTACATTGATTATGCTGTCTGCTACAGTCTAGATTTAGGGGCCCATTTATCAAGTAACATTTGCGGCTAAATCCCCCAAAACACCCGTTTTCGGGGTTTAACCGCAAATATTATGTATCACCGAAATGTATTAAAGGGGACCGCACCAGGAATCTCCGATCCCTGCTGCGATCCCCCCCTGCACCGCCGCCGGCCGCATCGCCCATAGGTTTCTATGGGGGATGCGAAGCTGCCCGATGTATAAACATCGGGCAGCCCGGCATCGCTCCCCTGGGCTATCGCCATTCTGATATGGCGATAGCCCATTGTAGCCTATGGCTGAGCGGGGCAGTGCGGTCAGAGAGGTCGGCGGGGGTCAGCGCATAACCGCGCATGCACAGACCCCCCGGCTTCCGGGTCAGGGCTTCGCAGGGACAGGCTCCTTTCGGAGCCCTGTCCCTGCGTCCCTATATTGATACATCTCGGCGGTATCAGATGATACCGCAATGCGATGCCCGGCGATGTCATCACGCCGGCATCGCAATATAATGATAAATGCGCCCCTTATTGAGTGTAGAGCTGTTGATGAACCTTGGTGCTATAAGACCCCCCACCACGACCAGCGGATGATGTGTATCTCACTGTAGGATGACTGTAATCAGACAAGGAATAAAGGGATAGATTTATTAAGCTTGGTGAAGTGATAAAGTGTCTGGTTTTTATCACCGGGCAATCAGTTCCTACCTGTCATTTTTCAAACCAAGCCTGTAACCGAACAGGTAGGAGCTGATTGGCCGGTGATAGAAACCAGACACTTTATCACTTTACGAGCTTAATAAATCTGCCCCAAAATGCTAATACAGACACAGGGGGCTGACTATTTTATACTACTTTTCCTGCTTACAGACAGTAGTCTGCATCATTTGTTAAAGTTTTTTGGTAGTCTGCGCACTGTCCTCTCTTGTGCGGTGCTAGCTGCTTCACTGCCCGGTTGACCGTACCGGGTCGGTTAATGACTTGCGAAAAAAGGGGGGGGGGGTTTAGTGTAGCGCTTCGCTCCTTGGGTGTGGGGTGTGTGGCTGACCCAGGCTTCTTGCAGTAGCAGCTCCTCTGGTCTGGTCTGGCAGCAGACCAGACCAGAGGAGCTGCTACTGCAAGAAGCCTGGGTCAGCCACACACCCCACACCCAAGGAGCGGAGCGCTACACTAAACCCCCCCCCCCTTTTTTCGCCAGTCTGCATCATTTATTTATGTACATAAACTTGTTAAGGTCCATACACACTGTGCGAATATGCCCAGCGTGTATGGACAGCGATGATAGCGTTCATCGTGTGTATGCACTATACACACTGAGAGGCTTTCCCCCTGCCCGGCGCCAACAGAGGGGGGAGGACGGCGTTGCCTAGCGGAGCGCTATGCAAAGCCGTCCTGAAAGCTGCTCATCTGCTGGTATAACCCCTTGGATGTTGCCGGAGCGCGCAGCAGCGCTCGTCGCCGGGCCATACACACTGGGCGGCTTTGAGCTAAAAGCCGCTCAAACCTGCTGTTTTGAGCGACTTTCAGCTCACAGTCGCCCAGTGTGTATGGGCCTTTAAAGTTGTTCTGTGAGTATAATCATACAGTACAGTATGTCACAGAAAAAGACCATCAAGGGAAGGCAAACAAAGATATGGCAGTGCACTATAGATCAAAGTTTTAGAAGCCCCACTACCTTAACACCGATCCTATATTTGTGCCGTAGTCAGACGTGGATACTCAACAGCGTGAGAAGAGACAAATAGATAATTAATTATGTAGAATGTGCTGGAATAATTACATTTCATTTTATTTAAAAAAGGAACGACTGGTTAGCACTTCCACCGCACCTTGGGCGGGATGCACTAATATCCGCCCCCCCCCCCCCCCGCCGGCTATCGCAGTGATACTAATCACACATGCTCTAACAATAAGAGCTGCCCTCTGCGCCCAGAAGACTTGCAGGGAGGAGGTCACTGGTCCGGGCAGCACAGCAGGAGGCTGCCCGGATACAGTTGAGGGGGGTGGTGGGGGTCCGTGCAGAGCGGCAGCAGCGGATGTGTTATGAAGCCCATAGGCTTCTATGGGGAAGCGCCAGCTTTTGCCAGCGGTACCCCCCTCAGCCACAACCCGGCATGCAGGTTTTCCTGCATACCAAAATGCGGTAAAAACCCAGAAAACAGGGGAGGGGTCCTGGTACCAGCTTGCGCGTTTCTCCGCCTCTATCAGCGGCTTCCTCAGGGAGTGAGATTGGCAGAGAAACGCGTAATATTGGTACCAGGACTCTTATCTTGTCATTTCAAGCTCAAAGGACATTCTCCAGATAAAGGGGTTATTCTGAGAGTTAGATTTGGGTGTTTTATTGTTTCTGTGCAGGGTAAATACTGGCTGCTTTATTTTTACACTGCAGTATAGATATCAGTTTCAAGTACAAACCCCACCCAAATCTAACACTCTCTGCACATGTTACATCAGCCCCACCTGCAGTGCATATGGTTTTGTCCATTAGAGAGTGATTGTGCCTTTCCGAGTGAATCAGAATAACCCCCAAAGTGCGGTAAAAGTGCTAACCAGCCGGGAGACGCCCCACAAGTGCGCCGATACAGGTGGCCATATACAAGGAGCTGCATGCATGCAGACCGCTTTAAAGAGAAACATTTCCAACTATTATACTAACAAAGCGATTATATAATGCCACTACTGTGTATTAATTGTATTTATTGAAAGTCTAAATGATTAATTAGCTGGCTATCACTTTTATTCATGTTTATCAAGTGTGTAGTAGAATATTAATAATTTTGGTTTCTTAATTTTTTGAAAAATAAAAATAAATAAAAATAATAATAATAATAGTCAATAATCCAAAGGCAGTCTACCCTATTATTTATCCATTAAAGCAGGCATGTCCACACTTCGGCCCTCCAGCTGTTGCGAAACTGCACATCCCAGCATGCATTGTCATTTTTCACAACAGCTGGAGGGCCATAGTTTGGACATGCCTGCATTAAGGGAGAGCCAGCATCATTATGTATGTAGAGAAACATGGTGCCAGCATCGCTTCTCCCACAACCAGACTGCACAGACTCACTCGCATACCTCCCAACTGTCATGCTTAACGTGGGAATGTCCCGGTTTTTAGGGATGTTGCCGAGTCCCATCCGGGGCCGACATTGACCCACGGTGGGGGTGGGCAGTTGGGAGTCGTCCCCCCCCCCCCACACAACCTGAAGAGAATAGATGCATCTATTCAGTGACGCAGAGAAGCAAAAAACAGGGGAGCGGCCTTAGGACCGCATCGTCCTGCTTCGCTGCGCATGTGTCACCAACTAGCAGGACCAGAATTTGGGAGGTACTGTATGCACTTGGACAGTCAGCATTCCCCATGACTGCGTAGGTGATGCATATGTGTACACTAGTTGTTGAGGACACTGTAATGACTCCGGTGGGCTTCTTCATTCATTTCTAGACAGCAGAATCACTGCAATTGGGTAGACCTTTCTGTACATATATGAATGAGGCCTACAGTATATACGTAAAGCAAAACCTTGTTTCTCCATTCTAGAATGCATGAATTTACCAGCTCATATTCAGCAAGCAAATAATAATCTGAACCAACCTATATCTTGAAATATTGATTTGTGTAATACATATTGCAGTGGCCTGCTGCAGGGTCTACAGGAGTTGAGACTGGAAAGGGGAGGAGACAGGATTAATTGTCCCCCCCTACCGCCCCGCCCCCCTCCCCCCCAAAAGAAAAATGTCCTTACTAATCATCTTCACAGTGCAGGGAAGGGGGAGGGCCGGGCGCTGCCGAGTGACTAGGGAAGCGCTTGAAACCCCCCCCCCCCCGACAAAAATAGGGGTTGCAGGACTAGACCATCCCCCGTTAACTGAGGCCCACCCACTTTCCAATTAGCCCTGCCCCTTTTTCTGGACAGCCATGCAGCAGGTCCCGATTTGAAGTTTGGTGATGTTGGGAGGTATGCTTAAGACAGGGGAGATCGGGGGAAGACATGTTGTATATTAGATTGTCCTGTACATACCTCCAAACACGATCCAGTCCAGGAGGAACACAAGGCTCTCTATCTGGAGACCCCTCTTAATATATGATTGGCGTCACCTGTGTTGAACTTTGTATTTGGTAATAAAGGTATTTCAACAATTATAGATTAAGAGGGAAGTCCAGGTGGAGAGGATTCTGTCCCTCCTGGAGTGGGTCATGTTGTTTCCATTGTAGTCCAGACCACTCAAACAGCAACTTGTGTGGTCAGCCTTACACAATACCTGGGACCAAAGGGGTTGTGAGACCAAGTGTTGAACAGGTGGACCCTATTAATGGGAACACAGACATCTGACTAGTCTACTCCATGGGACTGATTCAGTCCTATTCGCTAGGCTGCATCGACCCATCTGAGTTTCCAGGGGGGTGGGATGCACATAAAATACTAAGCACCAGACCCCTATCTGCCCCCTTCCCTCCCTTGCCCGTGAAATGCCTTGGCGGGTCTCACACATTCTCAAAGGGGGGTCTGCACTTGTGCAAATTCTCGCATGCGCAAACCCACTCGGAGACGTTGCTGAATTCGTGGCCCTATATTTATAATACACATTTTGATTTATACATCTATAAGCAATACTCGGTCATTGTAACTATAGCATTAATCCCTGCTTGTAATTGTCTCTAACATACAGTACAACATTTTCTTCTCTCCTATTAATACTCGTCTTTCACAAATAGCAACATATTGGTCCAACCCGCAGTTCAGGGTCACCCTGGAGGATGCTAAAGGTGACCAGAAAGGAAACGCAGATACACAGTGCTGTGCAGTTCTCGTGAGCCTGATGCAGAAGGGGCGCAGGAGTAAGAAACCGCAAGGAGAGTCTTTATTTTGCATCGGTTATTATATATATAAGGTTAGTATCAGATTGTGTGAGTCTGGTCTGTCAGGGACATAGTATGTAGGGTTGCCACCTTATGCATAATCGATTCCTGGAGATCCGACTGCCCCCCTCCCCAAAAAGAGAGTGGGCGTAGCCTAATTACATAAGAGGGCGGAACTATGATCGCGACCTCACAAAAATGGCCATTACACCTAATGCCGTACACCATAATGCCCATTACACATAATGCCATCCAGCATAATGCCCGTTACACATTCCACCCAACGTAATGCCCATTACAATTTATACCACACAACGTAATGCCTACTACACACCGTAATGCCATTACATATTATGCCACATAAGTGACGCTAACCTACATGCTTGTTGCAAGGGGTTACATGCTTCTTGTCAGGGGTTTCATTCTCATTGCCATGGGGGACTACATGCTTGTTGCCAGGGGCAGCAATACCCCAGTGTGCGGCTATAGGGGGAGCTGGGGGAGAACAAGAGCAGCAGGTACTAACAATGACCAGCTCCCCAGTGTGGGGGTATAAGGGGGGGCTGGGGAAGCAAGTACAGGCAGAGGCGTAGCGAGGGCGGAGCCGGTGGAGCACACGCTCCGGGCGCTGGAAGATTGCACGGCACCGGAGCTGTGCTGGCACCGCCAGATCGCCCGCCCCGCCAGCTCCCCCGCCAGCCAGCTCCCCCGCTCTGTCTGGGAGAGAGACGTGCTGCTATGTAAAATTCACGGCTCCCGCTGGACCGCTAGCCAATGGGCGCTTGCGGTCCAGCAGCCAATCAACTGGTGGCTGCTGGACCGCGAGCGCCCATTGGCTAGCGGTCCAGCGGGAGATATGAATTTTACATAGCCACATGTCTCTCTCCCAGACACAGCGGAGAGCCGTGAGTGGGCGGTGCACACTGGCAGGGGGGAGGGGAGGGGTGCACACATCATGCTGCATCGACTGTCAGCACAGGCAGGGGGGGGGGTTGCACACTGGCAGGGGGGAGGGGTGAGGTGAGCGGCTAACCGGCAGCTGGCTGTCTAAGTATGGTGTGCTGGCCTCTGCACATTACATCCATCCAACCAGGTCTGGATTACCCCGTGCGGGATGCAAAACCGTGCTCCTTATGATGAATAGACCCCTAATAAATATATCCCCTAAGAAAGACAGGGACGGAACGCAATTTCCCCAAATTACTGTCTGCATCAAAACTAGATTAGTGTTCAATAAAAAAAGAAGCTCATTGCTCTAAAATGATTCAGGGTTGGATGTACCCCCTGTACCCCAACACGTACTGCCTAAGATGTGTCATATTTTATTTTGAGGCTGATCTATAAGAATAATATTTACAGTCCCTTTGTTCTATTTTGCAGGTCCCCGATGAGGTATGACGTCACTGCTGTCCCCTACACTCCGGAAGATACAGGGCTTTCTATGTCTCTTATTCCTTCTATTACTGCATGGGGCTTATTCAGAGTTGTACATAGCGCTGATGATATTGCAACTGAGCGATTATCGGCAGGCTGGACATGTGGAAGGGACCGTTTGGGGTAGTACCAGGGAAAAAGGGCATGTCTGGTTTTGGGGGTGTGCGTATCTAAGGTCAGCAGTGATCATAATGCCGGCATTGCAACTTCCGCATCCAGTCTGATTAGCCATAGGGCTACTTTTACAGTCCATGTTCCTCATCCTTGGCAGTGCCAGATTAAGCCTTCGGGGGGCCCGGGGCACTTTAGACAGGGGGGTCCCCTTGCACTTGTCATTACTGGCCGAAAACTGCATGGGAGAATATTACACTGGCAAAACACAGAGTAAAGGCAGTATAAACTTGGTCAATGGATAACTGCAGGGGATATATATATATATATATTTATTAACAGTTTCTTATATAGCGCAGCATATTCCGTTGCGCTTTACAAAGGAGACAGTGATACAACAAACAGGGTATTTACAGACAGTCAAAATGTAGGAGGGCCCTGCTCACAAGCTTACAATCTATATACACATAAACATACATACCACATAAAAAGCCTGTGTTTGTCCCGCTGCACCTTACTCTGTAGGAGACCACACAATCCCAGTGCTGCCTCTGATTAAAAACCATCCCATGACTAGGCTGCTGCTGCTGCTGTTCTCCATGGGCCTGAGAAGCATGTAATGAGCTCCACCAATCAGAGCTCAGCACAAAATTCTTACTCCCAGTAATGCACTGCACACTTGTACAATCAGTGTGACTTGGCACCCCATGCTCAGCGCCATTAATCATTGTCACATTGGCAGATAGCTCAAGCTGCAGCACTACCCCACTCCCATGCACAAAATCTTTAGCTAAAAAAAATACATATATTTTTTTTAAATACATGCTAGCTAGAGGGGGGCCCTAGCTAGAGGGGGGCCCAGGGGTACTGACCCCTTGTGCCCCCATTACAATCCGGCTCTGGTCCTTGGGCATAGGCTGCAATTGTGTATGCAGTTGCGATGGCTCCGGTGGGGCGTTTTTATTTCAGGGCTGCATCTTCACTTGCTAACTTTAGCAGTTCCGTAGCCTAGAAAACCGCAATTGCATTAGCATGCAACTCTGAATTAGACCCAGTATATGCCCAGACGGAGCGTGATTGTTATATACTACACTTCATGACTTAGTGGGTGATTCTGGTTAACTTGCAAAGCACATTTGGTTTGCTAATGGACAAAACCATGTGCACTGCAGGTGGGGCAGATGTTACATGTGCAGAGATAATTCGATTTGGGTAGGGGGGGGTGTTCAAACTGATATCTATATTGCAGTGTAATAATAAGGCAGCCAGTATTTACACTGCACAGAAACAAAATAACTCACCCGAATGTAATTCTCTCTCTGCACATGTTACATCTGCCCCAGCTGCAGTGCAGCATGGCTTTGTCCATTAGCAAACCAAATGTGGTTTGCGAGTGAACCAGAATCAGGTCCTAGGTTCGTATGATGTAGGGGCGGGGTTACTCACACCATATTTTGACATTAGTCCCAAATAATCGTGGTCCATCTGTGTATGTGTATTTAAATAATTCCTATTTGACCCTTCAGATGTTCATTTACATTTATGGGGTAAATGTTGTAATATTTCCGATGTCGGACCCAGATTTCAATGGATATTTTACCAGTGACTGGTACACACAATATGAATGTAGAGTTATTGTTGTAGAGGGTGGAGGGGGGGGGGGGGGGGGGGGCGGGGGGCGGACAGTATTTCATATTCAAATAGGGGAGCCACCAACAACCACTAACTGTCAAACTGACTCACTGGCAGTGGGTGTGGCTCCCCTATTTGAATTTTGAACTGTGCTACAGTCCACCCCCCACCCTGGAGCCTCCATTGGTGATCTTCCACCGAATTCCAACCACAGGACATCATCGTATTAATGATGGATTTTATGTGTTAGTAAGATTAGCCCTGAAGTTATTTCCATTTTGCCTCGCTCACCTCCAATATTCTGAGCATTATGTGAATAGTTGGCCACACAGGTGTTCAGTAGGGATGGCCATCGACCATCAATGCTTTATAAACATAAATTTTTTTAGGATACAATAATTTTGCCATTTTTACGTTTTGTCAAGGTTCAGGGACATGAAGCATAGCTCCACCCATGACACCTGTAAAGCCACACCCCCATGTTCTGATTGGCCCATGGGCCAGTCAGTCAAAGAAAAATGATTGCCATCAATCTGTAAAACCATCGATGGTTATGCATCCCATAGCAGGCAAACAATTAATGACCGTTTGCACTCTCACCATCAATGGGAATAGCACCAATGGCCATCCCTAGTGCATACTGTTGGGCCTGCCGCCGTCTCTGTTATCGTAATCATCATGTGGCCATAATTTGATTTCATCATTGTCAATAATTACAGCATTGGGACTAATACATCAGTGGGATGGGGGCAATACGATACAAGAGGGCTTGGGCCCAACACTTTGCCCAACCCTGGGTAACCCTACACATTTGGCCACACTTTCAAGCTCACCAGTTTCTTTGGAGGTTCCCTTGGCAATGAAAAATCGGGGATACAGAGGAGGGGCCACAAAAATTTAGATAGGAACAATGGAAAATTGAGCTTATATAATACAGAATACAGTAGATGCATAGGCGAATCTAGAAATATGCTAATGGGTGTCCCAGACCACATATAATGGATTTGCGCAAAAAAAGGGTGTGGCCTAATTTGAAGGGCGTGGCTTAACAGGGTCAAATCCCTCCAATATATTTGATCTCTCTCCGCCTTTCATCGTGTTTGCTTAGCATTAGAAATAGCAGGCACCTGCATCTTTGTCACACACCCCCTGGGCCAGTCAGTCAAAGAAAAATGATTGCCATCAATCTGTAAAACCATCGACGGTTATGCATCCCATAGCAGGCAAACAATTAATGACCGTTTGCACTCTCACCATCAATGGGAATAGCACCAATGGCCATCCCTAGTGCATACTGTTGGGCCTGCCGCCGTCTCTGTTATCGTAATCATCATGTGGCCATAATTTGATTTCATCATTGTCAATAATTACAGCATTGGGACTAATACATCAGTGGGATGGGGGCAATACGATACAAGAGGGCTTGGGCCCAACACTTTGCCCAACCCTGGGTAACCCTACACATTTGGCCACACTTTCAAGCTCACCAGTTTCTTTGGAGGTTCCCTTGGCAATGAAAAATCGGGGATACAGAGGAGGGGCCACAGACCACATATAATGGATTTGCGCAAAAAAAGGGTGTGGCCTAATTTGAAGGGCGTGGCTTAACAGGGTCAAATCCCTCCAATATATTTTATCTCTCTCCGCCTTTCATCGTGTTTGCTTAGCATTAGAAATAGCAGGCACCTGCATCTTTGTCACACACCCCATGGGCCAGTCAGTCAAAGAAAAATGATTGCCATCAATCTGTAAAACCATCGACGGTTATGCATCCCATAGCAGGCAAACAATTAATGACCGTTTGCACTCTCACCATCAATGGGAATAGCACCAATGGCCATCCCTAGTGCATACTGTTGGGCCTGCCGCCGTCTCTGTTATCGTAATCATCATGTGGCCATAATTTGATTTCATCATTGTCAATAATTACAGCATTGGGACTAATACATCAGTGGGATGGGGGCAATACGATACAAGATGGGGGCAATACGATACAAGAGGGCTTGGGCCCAACACTTTGCCCAACCCTGGGTAACCCTACACATTTGGCCACACTTTGAAGCTCACCAGTTTCTTTGGAGGTTCCCTTGGCAATGAAAAATCGGGGATTCAGACGAGGGGCCACAAAAATTTAGATAGGAACAATGGAAAATTGAGCTTATATAATACAGAATACAGTAGATGCATAGGCGAATCTAGAAATATGCTAATGGGTGTCCCAGACCACATATAATGGATTTGCACAAAAGGGGTGTGGCCTAATTTGAGGGCGTGGCTTAACAGGGGCAAATCCCTCTCACATATTTTATCTCTTTCCGCCTTTCATCGGGTTTGCTTAGCATTAGAAATAGCAGGCACCTGCATCTTTGTCACACACCCCCTCCCTCCCAACACTACCTCAACCCGTCCACCCATCCCCATTCCTCCCCATTCCCCATTCCTCCCCACCCCAGCCCCCATGAGTGCACAATTCACCCTGTGGGAGCATACAGTATCAGTAAAAAAAAAAAAAACAGGGCCAGGAGGGGGGGAACGATTACCACTTTTTTATTTTCTTATTTTAAGACCAGGGCACTGGGCACGAGCAGGGCAAGGCAATGCGAAAATTACACTGACACACAAGTGAGTGACTTACCGGCGCCCACAGGAGTCAGGAGTCAGACTGGACTGTCAGTATGTCAATCTCCGCCGCCGCCACGTGACTGTGACCCAGACCCTGCAGTGCTGGCTGCTGCACACACACGCTAGCCACAGCAGCAGCACGTGGAGGAGGACAAACAGTTGCTGGAGGGAGTCGCCTGGTGCTCACACTCCACAAAGGACCATGGGAGGAGCTGCGTGCAGTCGGGTATGCGCGCAGCCCTTCCGTGGCCATCTTTTTGGTGTAAAAAACAGGCAGTGGCGGTGAAAATATATTTAAAGGTACAGAACGCCGGGCAGTCTAATGGGTGGTCCGGTGCACCCCCAGACCACCACTTAGATTCGCCTATTAGTAGATGCAATATAATATACAGTAGATAGTAAGCAAAAGGAAACTGTAACTAAACTCTGTATATCCATATCTGTGACAGACGGTCTCCGAGGTCTCCATGGGGAAGGACTTCTTCCAGAAAAATAAAGAGGTAGCGAAAGGGACATACAAATTCGACCGTGAGGTGTCAGACCGGTTCCAGCTTCCTGTTGGGAAATACCTGATTGTTGCATCAACCTACAAACCCAACGACGAAGCTGAATTTTACTTGCGAGTCTTAACAGAGAGCGATGTTTCAGCTCAGTAAGTGGAGGGTTATGGTATACTAGATCTACAGTGTCTGGGTCTACAATCATGGGGTCGACCAGTAATGGTCAACAGTCAAAAGGTCATCAGGGTCAAAAGGTCATCAGGGTCCAAAGGTCCACAGTGAAAAGGTCGCCAGGGTCTGTGCCTCTGTGCCTTGTTTTAATTGGATGGGGTGTATGTGTGAGAATATGTTTTATATATATATATATATATATATATATATATAGGTTGACAATGAAAAGGTCGACAGGGTCCAAAGGTTGACAGTCAAAACGTCGACAGGGCCAAAAGGTCAACAGCCAAAAGGTCAACATGGAAAATGTTTTTCATGCTTTTGGTGTACCGCGTCCCCTCGCATGGCTCGCTACGCTCAGCACACTATAATATTATCCCTCCACGCCGTAGTGGATGGTAGGGTATGAAATACCGCCTGTCCGCACATGTCGGCCGCCGTCCCTCTGCACTGAGGACATGTCCTCAGTGCCGAACAAGTGACTGACTGACTGCCTCCAGGCAGCACTCCTACTCACTGCAACAGCCAGGTATGGGTCACATATGTCCGAGGATGGAGGGGGGAAGAGAGGAGGAAGCAGGTCGGACACATGCTGCTTTAGAAAACTATGCAGTTGTTACTATAAGCAGTGTATGGATAGGTGCGGGGGCGGGGAGGGAGAGAGGGGGAGGTCGGGTGTCTGTGCCTCTGTGCCTTGTTGTAATTGGATGGGGTGTATGTGTGAGAATATGTTTTTATATATATATATATATATATATATATAGGTGTGGTACAGGGGTCCGACAGTCGGGATCCCGGACCAGGACAGCATGGAGAGCGCAACTAAGCCCCTTGCAGGTTCATTGCGCTCACCACACTGCGGGCACGGTGGCGCGCTACGTGGACCCCCACAAGCGAAAATAGCAGGTGGCTGTCGGGAACCCGGCTGTCGGTGTTTTGACAGTCGGGATCCCGACCGTCACCCCTATATATATATATATATATATATATATATATATATATATATATATATATATATATATATGCAGTATTAGAAAGCCAGCAACATCCATTTATCAGAAAGTATCAAAAAGTTTTTAATGGCATAGTAAAGTGCACTAAACAGACATATGAAGTCATAAAAATAGCAGGAGAGATGGTGTACTTAGCATAATGGCAAGTGAGAGTATTCCACCCATACGGTCCTGCCTACAATCCTGCCGACACCTGTTTCGGTCCTCAGAGATGCACCTTCATCATGGGCATGGATACCTAGTGTCCAGGTAGCCTCATATATACCTACAACAATTAGCACGATAAACCTACTCGCCTGTCCACGCCGATCTCCCGCCGGCGCCGTCATCAGGAACAGACACGCTGCTGGCGCACAATCACCATGGCAACGGTAATGCACTGAACAGACGCCGTGCTCAGGCGGAAGTGCGTGAGCCGGGAGGTTGTTATGGCAACCCGTGAAATATCCGGGTGTGCAGGACGGGCTGTAATAAGGAAAAAGCAGCGTAATCGCTATGTAATGAAATTTAAATAAACAGCCCAATCGCATGGAGACTAGAGTATGTAAACATTCGATACAATATAAGTGCTTTAAGTGGTAGGATATATGAAGCTACCTAGAACACTAAAGACAAACATAGAAACACACAAAATACATGGACGGACACACATAAATACATGAAAGGAGCAAAGTGAAAGAAGTGGCCGAGATGAAGAAAATATGTTAAAGAGATAAAAAGGGGGGGGGGGAGGGGAAGGGGGGGAGAGACAGGAAAACAGGAACGGAGAGTATCAAACGGTTATAGATATAAATCTAAGCTGCAATAATTAAACAACCTGAATACTGCTGGATACAACGATACTAAATAAAGCAGTGTAAAGATTGGTATTCATTAAGTTCGACTGGAGTAACACTTTTGAGACGATTAATCCATTGGCATTCACGCTGTAGTAATAACTTATTGCGGTCTCCACCTCGTCTCAGAGGAGGGACTTGATCAATGGGCATGAACCGGAAGTCTCGTATGGTATGTTTTACCATAGCAAAATGTTTAGCTACCGGCGGAGTGTTACAGTCAATGGTTATGTAGGCTTTTTTAATCGACAATCGGTGTGCGGCAATTCGTTCCTTCAGAAGACGTATGGTTTTGCCCACATATATCATATTGCATGAGCAAAGAATGACATAAATAACATAAGGACTGTCACAATTCAAATGGTGTCGTATATCATAGGAAGTGCCATCAATAGATTAATAAATTTAGCCCCTGTGCAGAGGAATTGACAATTGACACAATTATGGAATTTCGAAACTCCTGGTTTGGCCTTAAGCCAATGTTGATTGGTGATAGGTCCGATGTCAGAACTGCCCAAAATGTCCCTTAGATTGTTGCTCCTCTTGTAACAAAATAGGGGTAATGTTCGACAAAAAGGACTCATGACTTTGTCTGTTTGCACTATATGCCAATGCTTGAGTATGGTTTTACGTATGTGTGCAGATTCAATCGAGTAAGTGGAAGAAAAGACGAGCCTATCAGTCAAGGTATCTGTCTTTCAAATGGAATGGAATATGGTACCTTCTTTACATGTAACATTTACATCAAGGTAACTAATACTGACAGTACTAAAAGCCAAAGTAAATCTAATCGTGGTATCTAGACAGTTGAAGATGTCAATGAACTCGGTCAGGAGTTGGGGTCCCCCAGTCCACACCAAAAAAATATCATCAATGTAACGAACATAAAAATGAATAAATTTTGAAAAAATGGAATGTGACATCATGGGTGACATTCTATGGGATGAGATAAATGCGCGGTTTTTTTATCGCACCACTTCGCCCTTTTTAGAATCGCAAGATTGGCCCGTTTTTCGCATATTTAATGAGATGCGAAAAACGGGCCAAATAGTGCGAATAGGTGCGAGGTGGTGCGATGTCTTTAGTCCTGAAAATGTGCGATTTTCATGTCTGAAAATCGCACGTTTGCAGGAAAGTGCAAATAAAAAAAAAAACGAGCGCGGGGTCCTCCGCCCGAGCATAACCAGCCCCGGGCTCATTGAGCCGGTGCTGGTGACATAAAATCAGGGTCCCCGACAAATAGGGGTCCCCTTGATTTAATGAAACCAGCACCAGGCTCAAGGTCCGGCGCTGGTTCCCAAAATTCGGGGGACAAAATGACTAGGAGTCCCCCGTATTTTAAGAACCAGCACCAGACCCAACCAGCCAGCAGGGTAATGCCACAGCCGGGGGACACTTATTATATAAGGTCCCGCGGCCAAAGCATTATCCCCGTGGCTGGTCAGCAGGGGTCCTGGGGAAGTGGGGACCCCCCCAATGAAGGGGTCCCCCCCCCTCCGGGACTTATCAGCCCATGCTGAAAGTCCGGGGCTGTCCTCGATGCCCCTGGGCGGTGGGTATCGGGCTGATGGATAGTGTAAAAAAAAGAAGATAAACTATTGTTTTCTACTGTGGAACTATGAGTCCCAGCAAGCCTACCCCGCATGCTGGGACTTGGAGAACCACAAGTCCCAGCATGCGGGGCATTAAAGGGCCCGCTGGCACTTGTAGTTCTACAGTACAAAAAATTGTGAAATAAAACACACTGACACCCTGAAAAATAAAAGTTTAATACACACATAACACACACACTGATACTTACCTACCTTGAGCCCGTAGGTCGGTCCCTGGGTCCGGGCTCCAGGGCTGAAGAGTCCGGTTCCGGGGCCTTGGTCCTGGTTCCGGGGCTGGTCCTAGGGTTCCGGGGCTCCAGGGCTGAAGAGTCCGGTTCCGGGGCCTTGGTCCTGGTTCCGGGGCTGGTCCGGAGTCCAGGATCCGAAGAAGTCCACAGGGGTACCTGAGGAAGGAAATCCTACTCACCTGGTCCCCGGCGACGACATCGGCATCCTCTCCGGCAGACGCGCTGCTGTGGTACCCGCTCTCGGACTGGAGAGGCGCAGAGATTTTCATCTTCCGCGCCTTTCCTCCGGATGATTCTATTGGCCGCCTAGCGGCCAATCAGGAGCCGACTTTCTCGGTTCCTGATTGGCCGCTAGGCGGCCAATGGAATCATTCTGAGAAGAGGCGTGGAAGATGAAACATCTCTGCGCCTCTTCAGTCCGAGAGCGGGTACCACAGCAGCCGGGAGCAGCGCGTCTGCCGGAGAGGATGCCGATGTCGTCGCCGGGGACCAGGTGAGTAGGATTTCCTTCCTCAGGTACCCCTGTGGACTTCTTCGGATCCTGGACCCCGGAACCAAGGCACCGGAACCGGACTCTTCAGCCCTGGAGCCCCGGAACCCCAGGACCAGCCCCGGAACCGGACTCTTCAGCCCAGGATCCAGGGACCGACCTACGGGCTCAAGGTAGGTAAGTATCAGTGTGTGTGTGTGTGTTATGTGTGTATTAAACTTTTATTTTTCAGGGTGTCAGTGTGTTTTATTTCACTATTTTTTGTACTGTAGAACTACAAGTGCCAGCGAGCCCTTTAATGCCCCACATGCTGGGACTTGTGGTTCTCCAAGTACCAGCATGCAGGGTAGGCTTGCTGGGACTCATAGTTCCACAGTAGAAAACAATAGTTTATCTTCTTTTTTTTACACTATCCATCAGCCCGATGCCCACCGCCCAGGGGCATCGGGGACAGCCCCGGACTTTCAGCATGGGCTGGTAAGTCCTGGAGGGGGGGGGACCCCTTCATTGGGGGGGTCCCCACTTCCCCAGGACCCCTGCCCATGCTGACCAGCCACGGGGATAATGCTTTGGCCGCGGGACCTTATATAATAAGTGTCCCCCGGCTGTGGCATTACCCTGCTGGCTGGTTGGGTCCGGTGCTGGTTCTTAAAATACGGGGGACCTCCAGTCATTTTGTCCCCCGTATTTTGGGAACCAGCGCCGAACCTTGAGCCTGGTGCTGGTTTCATTAAATCAAGGGGACCCCTATTTGTCGGGGACCCTGATTTTATGTCACCAGCACCGGCTCAATGAGCCCGGGGCTGGTTATGCTCGGGCGGGGGACCCCGCGCTCGTTTTTTTTACACCAGAACCCTGCACAGAACATTGCGATCTGTGCAGGGTTCAGGCTAATTCGCCCATCAGAACCTGGTCTGATTTTTGGGCGAATTATAGACACACTTTATACAAATCGCATACCATTAAATATGCGATTTGTATACTTTTTCATGTGAAAACATCTGGATGCGATGTGCTGCAAAAAGCAGCCATCGCATTTCCAGTGTGTCCAACTTGTTGGCCAAAATCGCACTTTTTTCACATTTTCGCAGCTCATTAGATATGCGAAAATGCAAAAAAATGCGATTTCGGCCGTTTTTGCGAAAAAACTCGCAAAAGTCTAAACTTCTCATCCCATAGAATGTCACCCTATGTGTTGTTTCTCGTACATACTCATAAATAAATTAGCATACGAGGGTGCCATGTTTGAACCCATAGCAGTCCCCCTTAGCTGTAAATAAAAAGAATTCTGAAACAAAAAATAATTATTTTTTAACACAATATCCATTAATAACAAAAGAAACTCAATAGGTGGACCTGTATAATGTGGACTGGAGGCAACCAACGCCCTGACCGAGTCCATGTCATCCTGATGTGCAATGTTGGTGTACAAACTGGTAATGTCAAGGGTTACCAAAAGACTCGAGTCGGGCAGGGTGCCAAGTGCTTGTAATTTCAAAATAAAATCCGTCGTATCTTTTAGAAAGTAGTCCATCTTCTGGACCACAGGCTGTAGCCAAAAGTCTATGTACTGTGAAATGGGCTGGAAAAGGGAACCACATGAGGAGATTATTGGTCTCCCTGAAGGTTGAACAATTGTTATATGCACTTTAGGCAGTACATAGATCATCAGAGTCCTAGGATGAGATTGCAGAAGGAACTCCGATGTGGGTTTGTCTATCCAGTGGTTCTGTACGCCTAGAGCAATCACAGCATCAACCTCTTTTTTATACACATAGGTGGGGTCATATGTGTTGTCAGATAATTGTCGCATGACTTCTGCAACATAGTCAATCTTATTTAACAACACAATACCTCCCCCCTTATCAGAGGGGCGAATTATGAGAGAGTCATTTTTTTTCAATCTGTCGACTGCCAAATTTTCATCTCTACTGAGATTGGAATAAGAGACTTTCTGTCTTTCAATAAAGGGTAACGTGTACCTTTTAACCAGGCGAATAAATATCACCATAGCAGAGTTGCTACATGGAGGTTCAAAGGTGCTCTTGGGCCTAAATTGGCCTAACGGACGGTCATCACTTTTTTGTCTGGCAAAAAAGCCTTTGAGCTTACGAGTACGTTGAAATCTGTAAAGCTCAGTTTCAAAACTAAATGCGTTTTGCTTAAACGTTCTAACAAAAGATAAACCGCATGAGAGCACACCCATTTCTGCCTCAGTCGGAGTATAGTCAGACAGATTGAAAACAATCACTTCCTTTTCTCCCTGGTGGGATTTCTTCTTACGTTTGGCCCCTCCCCTCCTACAGGGTTTTTTTGGAGATCTTTTTCTCCTGTTGGGCTTGTCCCCTAAAAAAGAGTTTGGGCGAGATTGGTCAGAGTCGCTCTCTGAAGTTTGTGTGTCAAGCTCTGAAAAGCCTCTATTGGCCCGTGCCCGTCTCGGTCTAGTGGCACCACGCCAAGGTGGCCTATTGTCACTCCCTTGTAACCACTGATATACTCTATTATCCTTATAATCCTCTTTCACTGTTTTGTATTTACCCTTCTTAAATGAAAGTGATTGTGAGTGAAACGTGGTCAGATTGGTCTCAATATTAGAATTTTTATTGGCATATAGTGCAAACAGACGAAGTCATGAGTCCTTTTTGTCGAACATTACCCCTATTTTGTTACAAGAGGAGCAACAATCTAAGGGACATTTTGGCCAGTTATGACATCGGACCTATCACCAATCAACATTGGGTTAAGGCCAAACCAGGAGTGTCGAAATGCCAGAATTGTGTCAATTGTCAATTCCTCTGCACAGGGGCTAAATTTATTAATCTATTGATGGCACTTCCTATGATATACGACACCATTTGAATTGTGACAGTCGTTATGTTATTTATGTCATTCTTTGCTCATGCAATATGATATATGTGGGCAAAACCATACGTCTACTGAAGGAACGAATTGCCGCACACCGATCGTCAATTAAAAAAGCCTACATAACCATTGACTGTAACACTGTAAACATTTTGCTACGGTAAAACATACCATACGAGACTTCCGGTTCATGCCCATTGATCAAGTCCCTCCTCTGAGACGAGGTGGAGACCGCAATAAGTTATTACTACAGCGTGAATGCCAATGGATTAATCGTCTCAAAAGTGTTACTCCAGTCGGACTTAATGAATACCAATCTTTACACTGCTTTATTTAGTATCGTGGTATCCAGGATTCGGGTTGTTTAATTATTGCAGCTTAGATTTATATCTATAACCGTTTGATACTCTCCGTTCCTGTTTTCCTGTCTCTCCCCCCCTTCCCCTCCCCCTCCCCCCCCCCCCCCCCCTTTTATCTCTTTAACATATTTTCTTCATCTCGGCCACTTCTTTCACTTTGCTCCTTTCATGTATTTATGTGTGTCCGTCCATGTATTTTGTGTGTTTCTATGTTTGTCTTTAGTGTTCTAGTTAGCTTCATATATCCTACCACTTAAAGCACTTATATTGTATCGCATGTTTACATACTCTAGCCTCCATGCGATTGGGCTGTTTATTTAAATTTCATTACACAGCGATTACGCTGCTTTTTCCTTATTACAGCCAGTCCTGCACACCTGGATGTTTCACGGGTTGCCATAACAACCTCCCGGCTCACGCACTTCCGCCTGAGCACGGCGTCTGTTCAGTGCATTACCGTTGCCATGGTGATTGTGCGCCAGCAGCGTGTCCGTTCCTGATGACGTCGCCGGCGGGAGATCGGCATGGACAGGTGAGTAGGTTTATCGTGCTGATTGTTGTAGGTATATATGAAGCTACCTGGACACTAGGTATCCATGCCCATGATGAAGGTGCATCTCTGAGGACCGAAACAGGTGTCGGCAGGATTGTATGCGGGACCGTATGGGTGGAATACCCTCACTTGCCATTATGCTAAGTACACCCTCTCTCCTGCTATTTTTATGACTTCATATGTCTGTTTAGTGCACTTTGCTATGCCATTAAAAACTTTTTGATACTTTTTGATAAATGGATGTTGCTGGCTTTCTAATACTGCATGTATTATACATGTATGAGCCTGGCACTCCTCAACTGGATTTGTAAAGTGTGCAGCCGAGTTTAAAGACCTCTCTCTCTCTCTCTCTCTATATATATATATATATATATATATATATATATATTATTTATTTATTAACAGTTTCTTATATAGCGCATACATATTCCGCAGCGCTTTATATATATATATATATATATATATATATATTATGCTATTGCTATGTATGTGTAGTGTATGTATGTGAATCGATCTATCCTGTATGTATATGTATATACAGTACACTTACTTTGTGTGTCTATATTATGATATGTATGTATGTACAGTATGTGTGTGTGTGTGTATGTATGTATGTATGTGTATTTGCTCTGTATATATATGTAATATAAGTGTAATACCCTAGATAGGAAAATCATTCTACGGCATATCAGAATTTTTAAATGCAGGCTTTACTTTCTCAGAGTTTCATAGTCAACCGTCCGTGCCCCATCGCGTCAGGATAAATATAAAAAAAACAAAATACCTTTGTATATTTATCTTGTTGACAGGACATGGTTGGCCCCAAAACAATGAGAAAGGAATGTCTGCGTTTATACTGAAGAGATATGCACTGATTTTATGCCGCCCACACACAGTGCGACGGACAGATGCGATAAGTTGCGCACTCCCGCACACATCCCGTCGCACAGCACATAAAGTATGTGTTGTCTGTACTTTTTTAACTAGATTGCATCGCATCTAGGTCAAATTGCAAGGTGCTTTAACCCGCCACATGAGTTTTGATGCAATGCAGTGGAGTTCAGTAAACACTCGGTGCTAATCGCACCGTGTATAGGCACCATATATATGGAAACCCCCCACCCCCCCTATAAAAATCCTGCGTTTGCCACTGCTATCCACCCATGCGTCCAATGTGTGGGGATTGGGGAAGAGCCGGCGGATGGAGGATGGAGGAAAAGACAGAGAGGAGGTAGCTGCAGCAGCACAGACCCGGAAATCAACAAAACCCGGAGACGCAGCCACATCCCCGGAACAGGTGACACATTATCTAAATGAACAAATATATAAAAATCTGCCATTCGCAGCGAGTGGTGTCCTCCTGACGTTATGCAGGGGGAGCAGCTTGTAGTGTCCTCCTGTTATTATGAATGGGGAGCAGCCTGTGGTAGCAGCCAGGGGGAGCAGTCTGTGGTGTCCTGTTCTTTTTATACAGGGGAGCAGCCTGTTTTTATTTTAATTTTTTTTTTTTCCGTGGCGGGGGATGATCTTATGGGCCTGTGCTCTGGACTTGCCCCTAGGCTAAAAGTTGCCAGCCAGCCCCTGCTTTGGACCCTGTCGACCTAGAGTCAATCTATGAGTCCGGATACCAAGTGGAAGATCTAAGGTTTGCTGTGAGACCTTGTAACCAACTAAACGTTAGTGCACTCACATACCAGCTCTGCCCATTGGTGCCTACCCAATTTGGACAAGTAGGGTTCAGGTGTATTCACAGCCGTGGCCAATTACAGACCTGGAAACAGACGGGTGTGGTACAGGGGTCCGACAGTCAGGATCCCGATAAGTCAGCCTGACATCGGGATCCCGACTGGCCGGACCCAGACAGCATGGTGAGCGCAACTAAGCCCCTTGCGGGCTCGCTGTGCTCGCCACACTGTGCTCGCCACGCTGCAGGTACTATGAGGGTCGTGGACCCCCACGAGGGAAAATAGCCGGCTGTTGGTGTTTTGACAGTCGGACTCCCGACGTCAGGTAAATGCCTGTCGGGATCCCGTCTGTTGGGAACCCGTCCGGCATCTGAATCAGACACATACGGCATAAGATTACAGTATATACATTTTATTTTTTTGCAACATATGAAGCTGGACTTCTTTTATGCTTTTATTGGGTCTCTGTTTAATTAACAAATGTGGCGTTATAGTGCGATAATGATGTAGGAATACTTATCCTGTGAACATCATTATTCCTACATCTTTTTTTTTTTATGTTGAAATGTCTTAATAATGGATGGTTTCAATAATATTCAATATTTGATAACATGTGCCTTAAAAGTTATTCAACGTGTGTGCCCCCCAATGGTTATGCATACCTCAAAGAAATACTGTAGTGTGTTGCGCAATTAGCAGCTGCTGGCACGCGGGGATTCACTCCCCCAACAGTGTTCATTTTGAAAAAAGAAAGAAGTGTGCCAGCGCTGGCTGAATGATTGGCAATACGGTTTGTTTAAAAAAACAATTATATTTTAATTTCTAATAAAAAGACATGGTTATTAATACAATACTGAATATTATTAAACATAACAAAACGTACAGTAATATGAAAAATAAAAAAGGTTAAAAAAGAGATGCTATCTCTAAAGCTGTATTTGCTGTCAAGTTGTGAAAGAAACCACACAATTCCAACTGGAAATGAATGTTAAGTTATCAAGGCCGGCTCTACCATTTGGCAGCTGCCTAGGGTGCTGGGATCTGGGGGAGGCGCCACCAAGTCTGCCTTTCAAAAAATCAAGGATGTCTATGAGGATCTTTGTTGTACTTAATTCAGGTGGCGCCTGTGGAACTTCTAAGAAAGGCATGTCCAAACTATGGCCCTCCAGCTGTTGTGAAACTACAAGTCCCATCATGCCTTGCCACACTTTTGCTATTAGGGAATGCTAAAACTTTGGCAAGGCATGCTGGGATGTGTAGTTTCACAGCAGCTGGAGGGCCAGAGTTTGGACATACCTGCTCTAAGGCCTCGCCTCCATACTTTCCCTTGATGCATACTTCCCTCTTTTGCTGCTCCCTCCCGGGGGCCTCCAGTGAAAGCATGGAACTTGCCCAACTTCCCTGGGTCTGGGAGGACCGCCTGATTTTTGGGAGCCTCCATTCCGGAATATTAGGCAAATATGCCTTAAGGGGTTGAAGTGGGTATTGGTGGCAGTATAAAAGGGGGGGGGGGGGGGTGGAGCAGTAGATTGAAGTTTTGCCTAGGGTGCTGAGAAGCAGTACACCAGAACTGTAAAGGTGCCCACACACTAGAAAGATCTGCGACGAAAGATTTCAGGCAAGCACACATCTTTACCAAAGATTTTTCTTAAGATCCCGTATGCGTTCCTATGGATCGTTTGTTAAATATTCTGATCTTTCGTGCAGCACGTAAGATCAGAAGATTCAGCTAAAGATCTACGGGAGCGCGCATCAGGTCGATTATCGGTAAACATCGGATGATATATCTGCCGATTTATCGGAAATCGGCCAATCGGCCCAAAAATCGTTCTAGTGTGTGGGCACCTTAAGTTATAGTACAACTCCACGATGATCAGTGCAGGCTGAAGGCTCATTCCACGATGATGAATGGATTATAGAAGGTAAATGAAAGAGAAGAGAATATAGTTTGTTTCATGTCCTCAGACGCGTCCTCTGTATCCTCCTGAAAAGTGCACTTTAGGATATGAGCAATTAGTTAGGTCCATGAGAGAACTGCAGCTTACTGTAGTTGACTGGTTAATTAGGGGCAAAGCTTATGTCCCAAATGCAATGTCCAGTGTTCAGATGGTAAGTTCTCAATCAAGCAGCCAGTGGGTGGTAGATGCCAGTTGGGGGGTGGTAAGAAAAGCTCAACGCGTTTCCCCGGATATGATATTCTGGCTTCTTCAGGAGCAAATGTATGCATACCTTACTTACTCAAAAAGTAAGCGAGCGAAAGCATATCCGGGTTTCTTTTTAACAGGCATTCATAATGACCGTACCTAGCTTACATCTACTGTAGCTAGGCGGTTATAAATGCATCAAGGGTTTTTTTGTGTGTGTAAAAGGATGGCGTACCAATACTCACTGCAATTCCTGCAATGCTGGTCCTATAAAGGTATCTTAACTCCCGTAGCAGATAAAACGGCAATTTATTTGTACATACAGGTTTTTTTTTTTTAATTGACCTGTATGTTTACCTGTATGTACAAATAAAATGCCGTTTTATAGTATTCCTACATCATTTTTCTCAATGATTGCTGCCCATACATACAGTATGTGAGATATTGCTTGCAATCATTCGATTTCGGCCACATCTGGCCGATAAATTGAGTGATTGCATGCATTTTTTAAGAGACATTCGACGCGATGCGCAGGCATGCCGTCGAGTGTCGCATGGATCGATATTATGTGTGGACTCAGCAGCGCCAGCAAATGACTTGGACGGCCCTCTGATTGGCTGAGGCCGCTGAGAGAGAGCGCCCTCTCAGCCATTTAGTGGCCGCCTGAATGTGAGGCTGCTGATTGGCCGAGTCCCACCACCTGAAAGCTCCAGTCTCCAGCTCCGGTCCCCGCTACACAGCCACCACGCCACCCCTCTTCCAGCAAACCGTTACCCAGATACCCGGCTGATGACCTGTATACTCCGCTGTATGCAGCAAGTCTGAGAGTATGGCTGTAACTTCCCATTACTACTAAACCAGACAGCCTGGTGACTGAGTACTGAGCTCAGGGCACCTGCTGGTGAGTACCTGCACTCTGCCATACCATCGCCACCTGTACTGACATATTCCAACAGGCCAGGGGAAGGGGCATCTGCCGGGTGCAAACCTACCATCACTCTCCAAACAATGACTGTTGTCGCGCATGGCGTATATCATTTATAATTCACTTTATTTGCATGATACATTTTCTCACTAATTAACATTTATTGTATTTTAGTGACGCTGGAAATGTGGTGGATGCACAACCGTACGAGGTAAAATATCCATCTGTATTTATTAAGCTTTCATATAAATGTACAGAGGCTTATAGGGCCTAATTCAGACCTGATTGCAGGGCACAGTTTGTTAAAAAATGCACTGCAGGTGGGGCAGATGTAACATGTGCAGAGAGAGTAAGATTTGGGTGAGTTATTTTTCTGTGCAGGGTAAATACTGGCTGCTTTATTCTTACACTGCAGTTTAGATTTCAGTTTGAATACACCCCACCCAAATCTAACTCTCTCTCTGCACCTGTTACGTTTGCCCCACCTTCAGCGCAGCAGGGTTTTGCCCATTTGCTAATAAAATGTGCCCTGCGATCCGGTCTGGGAGGGAAAATTGCGAATTTTGGGTGTGTGGCCTGTTGACAAGGGAGCATGGCCTATAAATCATTTCACTCCCTCAAGGCCACGCCCCGTTTTGCCACTGTGGGGGCATGGCCAGAGGCTCTGTGAGCGGAATCGGTACATCTGTCAGAATGAACTTAGGTCTACAGTCATTAGGTCGACCCCACTAGGTCGACTGGCAGGAAGGTCGAACTGATTTAAGGTCGACATGGGGCAAGGTCGACATGACTTAAGGTCGAATATGCATAAAGGTCGACATGAGGAATGTCGACTGGTCATAAGGTCGACATGGGTTTTTCACTGTTTTTTTTATCCGAATGTCGACACAGTCGACATGGACACAGTTGGCAATGAGAATCGGACCCTCGCATAGCTCGCTTCGCTCGCAATGCTTCGGGCACGGTGGCTCGCTTCGCTCGCCACAGCTTTAATAACCTCCTCCACGCCCTAGTGGATGGTAGGGCATGAAATACCGCCTGTCGGCACATGTCGGCTCAAAAAACAGTGAAAAACCCAAAGTCGACCTTATGACCAGTCGACCTTCCTCATGTCGACCTTTATGCAAATTCGACCTTAAGTCATGTCGACATTGGCCCATGTCGACCTTAAGTCAGGTCGACCTTCCTGCCAGTCGACCTAGTGGGGTCGACCTAATGACTGTAGACCTAAGTTCATTCTAATAGATGACCGCTTCCCGGTTGTTTGGGGTCTCCACAGTCTATCTATCTAAGAGGGAGGAGCCACATTCATCAGATTTTCTATTATTTGAAAAATAGAAGTAAAAACATGGACATAGAAACATGTAGACACTTAGGGGGAAATTTACTAAGATGTGAAATACACTTCACAGGTCATGTTGCTATGGGCAACCAATCAGATCCTGTCTACTATCTTCTAGAGGGTGCTAAATAAATAAGTATCTTCAGGGCCGGTGCAAGGCACCGGAGCGCCCCAGGCGAGTCGGGGTGGGGGCGCCCCGGTGCCGGGGGGGGGGGGTGGTGGTGGTGGTGGGTGGTGGTGGTACCTGTCGTTCGGCGCTGTCTATTTAAATCTGGCAGCGGAGGCAGCGGGGGTCCCTGCAGTCCATTAGAAATCACGAGCGCTATCCGCCGGGCTATGCGGAAGCGCTTCTAGTGTGAAAACACTGGCAGCACGCTGATTGGCTGAGATCAGCGTGCGCCGTGCTGCCAGAGTTTTCACACTAGAAGCGCTTCCGCATAGCCCGGCGGATAGCGCTCGTGATTTTTAATGGACTGCAGGGACCCCCGCTGCCTCCGCCGCCAGATTTAAATAGACAGCGCCGTAGGACAGGTACCCGGGCGGCACAAAATGCCGCCCTCCAGTGGCCGGCGCCCTAGGCAAATGCCTAGATTTGCCTAGTGGTGGCGCCGGCCCTGAGTATCTTCTGATATGCCCATAGCAACATGACCTGTGAAGTGTATTTCACATCTTAGTAAATTTCCCACTTGTTAGTATCTGGATAGATCAAAAAGCAGTAGAGAGTCCCCTCGGGGTAAGTCACTTGCTTTTGACAGAGTACAAGGTACATTGATTATACAGTGATTTGCAGGTCCAATTTCAGAGAATATCCCTGTGTTTTATTAGTCACTTATATATATAGTGGACCTTTAGCACCCTCTGCTGGTCACTGAGGATATCGTACTCAGTTTATTATAATTTGTATATAATTATGCAGTGGTGTACAGGTCCTATCTATTACAGGGTTTTCAAGAAATATCCCTATGTTTAGTTAGTCACTTGAGTGTATAATGGACCTTTATACCCTCTGCTAATCATTGGGGATATCACACCTAACTTTTATGATTTATATGTGAATATGCAGTGGTATACAGGTCTAATTTATTACAGGGTTTCAAGATATGTCCCTGTATTTTCTTGATCACTTGTGCCCCTGAAAAGAAGCATGGCCACTGAAAAGAGGGTGTGTCCTTAAGTGTAGTGTACCACACTATACAGTTGTGCTCATAAGTTTACATACCCAAGCAGAATTTGTGATTTTCTGGCCATTTCTCAGAGAATATGAATGATAACTCACAAACTTTTCTGTCACTCATGGTTAGTGATTGGGTGAAGCCATTTATTGTCAAACAACTGTGTTTACTCTTTTTAAATCATAATGACAACAGAAACTACCCAAATGACACTGATCAAAAGTTTACATACCCCAGTTCTTAATACCATGTATTGCCCCCTTTAACATCAATGACAGTTTAAAGTATTGTGTGCTAGTTGTGGATGAGGCTCTTTATTTTCTCAGATGGTAAAGCTGCCCATTCTTCTTGGCAAAAAGCCTCCAGTTCCTGTAAATTCTTGGGCTGTCTTGCATGAACTGCACGTTTGAGATCTCCCCAGAGTGGCTCAATGATATTGAGGTCAGGAGACTGAGATGGCCACTCCAGAACCTTCACTTTATTCTGCTGTAGTCTATGACAGGTCGACTTGGCCATGTGTTTTGGATCATTGACATGTTGGAACATCCAAGTTCGTCCCATGCGCAGCTTCCAGGCTGATGAGTGCAAATTTTCCTCCAGTATTTTCTTTTAACATGCGGCATTCATCTTGCCATCAATTTTGCCCAAGTTTCCAGTGCCTTTTGTAGCTCACACATCCCGAAAATATCAGTGATCCACCTCCATGTTTCACAGTAGGAATGGTGTACCTTTCATCATAGGTCTTGTTGACTCCTCTACAAATGGTTTATGGTTGTGGCCAAACAGTTAATTTTTGGTCTCATCACTGCAAATGACTTTGTCCAGATGGTTTGAAGCTTGTCTCTGTGCTGTTTGAAGTATTGTAAGTGGGATGCTTTGTGGCATTTGCGTAGTAATGGCTTTCTTCTGGCGACCATGCAGCCCATTTTTCTTATTGTGCATCTTGAAACAATCACACCACGTTTTTTTCAGAGTCCTGTATTTGAGCTGAAGTTATTTGTGGATTTTTCTTTGCATCCAATTTTTCTGACAGTTGTGGCTGAAATTGTTGTTGGTCTACCTGAACGTGATTTGGTTTCCACAGAATCTCTCATTTTCCACTTCTTAATTAGAGTTTGAACACTGCTGATTGGCATTCTCAATTGGTTGGATATCTTTTTATATCCCATTCCTGTTTTATACAGTTCAATTACCTTTTCCCGCAGATCCTTTGAGAATTCTTTTGCTTTCCCTGTGGCTCAGAATCCAGACATGTCAGTGCAGCACTGGATGAAAGATCTTTCTTTCAAGAGCCCAGAAACTCACTGACCTTTTTTACACACACACTGATTATAAGCAAACAGATTACAGCTGATGATGGTTACCTTTAGTAGCCATTTTAAACCCATTTGTGTGCATGTTATGAGGCCAAAATCTCCAGGGTATGTAGACTTTTGATCAGGGTCATTTGGGTAGTTGCTGTTGTCATTATGATTTAAAAAGAGTAAACACAGTTGTTTGACAATAAATGGCTTCACCCAACCACTAACCATGAGTGAAAGAAAAGTTTGTGAGTTATCATTCATATTCTCTGACAAATGGCCAGAAAATCACAAATTGTGCTAGGGTATGTAAACTTATGAGCACAACTGTATACCCCTTATACACATGCACCACCATTGTGGGACCCCTTATCTAGCACTAGTGCCCCTTACACATTATGCCACATGGAATGAGCCAAAATTCACATTATGCCACACACGATTAGTTGAAATTCACATTATGCAATACAGAATGAGCCAAAATTCTCATTATACCACACGGAATGAGCCGTATTTCCCACAGAATGAGCCAAAATCCCCACGGAACTAAACACAATTCACATTATGCAGTACAGTATGATTCATAATTCACATTATGCCACACATTATGAGACAAAATTTAGAGACAGAGGGAATGGCAGCAGGGATATAGGGACAGAGAAAATAACAGCAAGGACAAAGAGAGTGACATAAAGACAGAGAAGGAAGGCAGGCAAATAGGGACAGGGAGAATGACGGCAGGAACATGGAGACAGGGAGAGTGACAGCAGGGGCATAGGGACAGAGAGAGTAACATCAGGGACATAGGGACAGAGAGAGTAACAGCAGAGACAGAGATAATGATAGCATGGACAGAGAGTGACAGCATGGACAGGGGGACAGAGAGATTGAAATTAGGGACGTAGGTTCAGAGAGAGTGATAGAAGGGCTATAGGGGGGGAGTGACAGGAGGGACTGAGAGTGACTGAGAGAGTGACAGCAAGGACAGAGTGACAGACAAGATAGAGAGCATGACACCGGGGTCAGAAAGAATGACAGCAGGGACAGTAACAGCCAAGTCAGTGAGAGTGACAGCAGGGACAGAGAGTGACAGCAGGGACATAGGGTCAGAGAGAGTGGCAGCAATGACAGGGTCAGAAAGAGTAACAGCAGGGACAGACTGACAACAGGGACAGGGAGAGTGACAGCTGGGTCAGCGAGAATGACAGGGAGAGTGACAGCAGGGACATAAGGACAGGGAGAGTGACATCAGGGATAGAGAGTGACAGCAAAGACATAAGGACAGGGAGAGTGAAGGCAGGGAGAGAGAGTGACAGCAGGGACAAAGAGACAGGGAAAGTGACAGCGGAGACAGAGAAGATTACCTAAGGAGGAGAAGCTCTGGATGGCAGCAGCGGTGGCTCTGGTCAGTGTCAGCAGGTGTGGCTCTGCTCAGCGGCTGTGGCACTGCTATCTCTCTGTTCATTCCTCTCTCACCCCCTGCTACAGTCACTCAGCCACTGTTCCGTACCTTTGTTTCTCCCATACCATAGCACTGACATTTCTCTAGTCTACCCCCAGGCTCCGCATTCAGTATACAGAGAAGAAAGTGGGCAGACCTAGGCAGAAGAATGGTTCGCCAGTGGCAGGACATTTAGTAACTGCAAGATGCTGACAGCCATCAATCCACCAGTGCCCTGCTGCATATTCTGGTGATCCTACAGACCGGACACCGGGGGAAGGGGGGGGGGAATAACACATACCTCCCAACTTTAGTAGCCCAGCAGGCGGGATGCTGCTGCTGCGCGCCGGAGACGCGCCTACATTTTCGGGAGGCGTGGCCTAATTTGGGGCCGTGGCCTATACTCACGGCTCCCCCGCGAGGCCACGCCCCCATTTTGCTGCTTTGGGGGCATGACCCAGAGGCTCTGTAAGCCTCTAGCCATGCCCCCAGCCCCCTGGCTGTGGGAATAGACGCTGTGCGCATGCGCACAGCGTTTATTCCCCGCTGCTTAGCAGCTGACAGTGGGGACTCCCAACAGCCCCCCCACACCGCGGGACACTGCCGCCCACGGGTGGGACAGCGGGACAGGCCCTGACAATCGGGACTGTCCCGATAAAATCGGGACTGTTGGGAGGTATGATAACAGGTAGACACTGTGTCACGGAAAGAGAGTGAGCAGTTGGAAAAGTGGGAGTGGCCTTGCAGTAGGGGGCAAGGGAGAAGCAGTAGATTATGCCAGGGAATGGATGACAGGTGGAGGCAGTGGATAACGTAGCATATGACTAGGAGAGACAGCAGGTGACGACTGGTAGAGAGTGACATGGTTAGGCAGAGGGTGACACATAGATGCAGTGGGGGGACAAGAGAGGCACAGGGTGACAGGGAGAGGCAGTGGGTGTCAGGTAGAATGTCATCAGGGGGAGCTGGGAAAGCAGTAGGGATGGCCATAGACCATTGATGATTTAAAGTCATTGATGGTATATGGCCGATGCGGAATAAATTTGCCATCGATGGGGGAGAACCAGATGGTTTCCCTCCTTCAATGTCAAAGTATAACCAAATAGTTTCTTCTTTCTTAGCCAAGGGGCCAGAGCACAAAACATAGATCCACCCTGACACCCATAAAGCCCCGCTCCAGGTTCTGATTGGCCCACGGCCCAATCAGTCAAATAAAAGGGATGTTTATCTATAGTTAACACCATCAATGGTCATACATCATATACTATGTATGCTAAGATTGATGGTCGTTTGCACTATCACCATCGATGGTAATAGCATCAATGGCCATCCCTAGTAAGCAGTAGCACACTAGATGGTCTCTCCCCTTTCTCTGCTGGCCATCGGCCACTGGAACACAGGACAATGCTGCTATCTGGTCAGAGCACACCCTGAGGTGCCCGGCTTTTTTTATCCCCATATTAAAGTATATAGTACATATAGTATATGGTATACTGCCCCACTTCAACCACTGTTTTAAACTGATAAAAACGACAATTCCCTGTTTTTAATCCTCTTTTATTTTTATTTTTTTTTATATTTGAAGCCAAATTCTACTCCAGAATCAGAAGCTCCTGATGAATCTGAGCATGAGCCTGAAGAGCCTGAAGAGGTACAGTAGATTGTCTTATCGTTATGATTGATAGTAAGCTCTCATCAGCAAACTTACCTACCCTCCTGGAAAGGTGGGTAGGTAAGTTATATTATGCCCCTTACACCTATTATGCCCCTTACACCTATTATGCCCCAGACAGTAATGCCCCTTACACCATATTATGCCCAAAAAGTAAAGCCCCTTACACCATATTATGCCACACACAGTAATGCCCCTTACACCATATAATGCTCCACAAAGTAATGCCCCATACACCATAATATGCCCCACACAGAAATGCCCCTTGCATCATACAGTATTATGCCCCACATGGCAATGTACTATGCACCATTATGCCTCACACAGGAATACCACTAACACCATAAATCTGGTGTAGATTTAGATGCAGTAATGCGATCAGCCAATATTCAGCAAGGACTGGGGCGTGGAACTAGGTGCAGTAATGCAATAGCCCGTATTCATCAAGAATTGGGTCTCAGAACCAGGTGCAGTCATGCGATTAACCCATATCTGCAATGACTTAGTGCAGAACCAGGTGCAGTAATGTGATTAGCCCGTATTCAAGTAGAGATGAGCGCGTCCGGATTCCGGGAATCCGGACACCTCCGAACAACCCCCTATCCGAACACGTTCACGAGCCTTTTCGGGTTTTCCTGCCCATACTCGGAGTGCGCCTATCTGGTGCCCGCAAATTCTCGCTGTCGGATCTCACGATATCCGGACAACGTCAATACAACGTCACTATATGTATATAAGGACGGGCGGGCTCCATGTTCACTCCAGTCCAGGAGATTGAACAGTGTGCACGTCTGGCTGACGCCTGCCCACATTCTCACTATGTTCTTGACTAGTGGTCCAGCTTCACACGATGATCACAGCCCTCCTCATTATCCTTCTCCCCCCTACAAATGTAAATAGAGTTAAGCTGTCAACAAAAAGACAGCAAACAACTCAGCCTTCTAAAAGACACGGTATCACAAATCCCCAAGGAGAGTCCAAGGGTGTTGGTGGTTGTGAAGCCTGACCCTCCCATCACTGTACGGGAAGAGGTGGCTCCTTCCACCATTTGCAGCACGCCCTCTGCATATGCTGGAAGGATCACCCACAGTCCAGTTCCTGATTTTGAAGTTGTCAATTTTGTACACCAGTAGGAGGAAATTGATGTAGCTGGCACTGAGGAGGAAGTTAATGAGGAGGAGGATGCTGCTGATGGTGATGACATATCATAATAGCAGACCCAGATTTTAACTAAGGCAAGGCCAATTTTATTTTAATGGACCCTGCGCTAATCTGAATATTGCACCATACACTGAAATCACAAGTGCCAGACAAGGATTAAAATGGCGGCTGCTTCTCACACCTGTCCTGCTACTGAATCACACTTAGATAGGGTGTTACAGGTGTCTCCGGGAAGCCATACTGCAGTGTTAATGTAATGCAGATGAAGATATTCCGATTATTATTCTGGGAGCCCGCCGCTGCCGCTCTCACCCTGCATCACACAACCAGACCCCATCGGGAAGACAATCTAAAAAGTGTGCAGGAGATGCTTGTGGTGGCCCGCAGAATTGCTGAACACTTTTGCCATTCTGCCGCTGCCTGCCAAAGGCTGGAGTGGCAGCAAGAACTCCTCGATCTGCCCTGCCATCACCTCAAACAAGAGGTTGTAATGCGCTGGAACTCCACCCTCTATATGATGCAGAGGATGGAGGAGCAGCAAAAGGCCTTCAAGCCTACACAGCCACCTACGACATAGGCAAAGGAGCGGGGATGCACCTGACTCAAGTGCAAGTGTATATACTAAAGGGGATATAATAAGGAAGGGGGGGTTATGTTTGGCCAGTAGGTTCCCCTCCTTTGCAGCTCTGCAGTGCAGCTATTCCATTCATTGGCTTCTCTTTTCAACCTGTGTACGAAACCCTTGGTCATTGACAATGTATTTGTGTACTGCTTCCGCTCTCCTAACTTGCTGGAAAACAATTTAATTTGGAAGCTCCGAGCAGATCTCAGTGCAGCCCAAATCATCCACTGCTCCTTGGCTATATGTATTTAAATACCCATCAATCAATGATGTAAAATCTGCTAACATGGCATCCAACAATTGCATCTTCATGCTTCAACAATGGCGTCTTCAATTGCATACAACTGTTTGCACTCCACTTCTTGCTTCGGCAATGTATTGTGAGACGGTTGGTAATAATCACAGAGCTCAGCAATCCCACTGCTGAGAGTCAAATCCAGCATCTACGGTGCATTCGTTGGCTTGTCTTTTCCACCCGGGTAAGAAACCCTTGGCCATTGACAATGTACTCGTCTATTGCTTCCTCTCGCCTAACGTGCTGGAAAACAGAAAGTTGTTAATGTGTAGACATTGGACGATCAAGCCATATAGTGGGGTTATCGTTTATTAAACTTTGCTTGTAAGTCAGCTTGTAAGTCTCGCCTAACTTGCTGGAAAACACAAAGATGCTGAATTTATTTTGGAAGTTTGGAGCAGATCTCAGTGCTGCCCAAATCATCCACTGCTCCTTGGCTATACGTATTTAAATACCCATCAACCAATAATGTAAAATCAGCTAACATGGCATCCAACAATGCTAGGTGCAGAGCCGTGGTGAAAGACTTCCAGAGCCAATTCTTTCAGCAAATGTGTACACATTGGACGATCAAGCCATATATTGGGGTTATCCTTTATTAAAGTTTGCTTGTAAGTCAGGAATGAAACTTGTGAAGATGGCATGTTGAGATGTCGAGTCAAACATTCCTTAAGTGAACACGTACAATTAGGAAGGAAGCCCCCGGTTTCCATGAAGAACAGGTATACATCTTCTACCTGTGCATCAAAGACATTGCAGAACCACCCCATATTGGTTGGACAAGACATCCCCCAGCCAGCGACAGTCATGGACCACATTAAGAATGCTTTTGTCTTCAAGCACCATTTGTATCCCATTTCTGAAAACTCCAGGCCCCAAGAGAAGGACATCAAAAAGATACACGCATCTTTTCGTAGACACTTGCAGCCAGCACAACTTTTCATGGCGACACAAGTTCAGTCCCACTGTACCTAAGCTCAGGACTATCTGGCTCTGTAGATGTCAAATTTCAGGACCAAGCATAGGCTGAAACTGGTCTATTACAACATACAGTAGTCTGCATCTTCATCTGTTTAATGTCATGTAGGATACTGTCATGCATCCCATGCGGTGCAGGTAGATCAGGCTCTATCACTTTCCCGGCAGGTTTCCCAGCATCTTCAACGCTCTCTTGTGATAAGGTTTTATCTCTTTCATTAGCTGCTTTTTCTGGCTCTTGACTTGAAGGACCAAACAATTCTTCTTGGTTCCACTTTCAGAATGGTGTGCCCAAAGAGGATTTTTGTACTAGCCACTTATTTCCCAGCTAAATCCTTAACTTTTCTTAAAGTGATTGTACGGCTCGCATCAATACTCATTGCACGCCCTGAAAGTATCCATTGGTGGTTGTAAATTTGATATTCTTCCCAATGACCTTCGTTAGGAAGCTGGTATCAGTTACTACGTCCATGCTAAATGTGTATTACGGGCACAGCACACACCGCAGGCAGCAACTGCAAACAACCGCACCCTCCTAAAGACATTTTATCACAAATCCCCAAGGAGAGTCAAAGGGTGTTGGTGGTTGCGATGCCGGACCTTCCCATTACTGTGGTGTAGGATTACTTTGTTGACGGCATCCAAGTAGACATGTCAGACAGTCCTTACCTATACTGGCAGGACAAAAAGGCAGTTTGGAAGCCGGCGTACAAAGTCAAACTGGCTCTATTTTACCTGAGTTGTCCCCCCCTCCAGTGTGTACTCTGAAAGAGTTTTTAGTGCAGCGGGGAACCTGGTCAGTGAGCAGTGTAGAAGGTTGCTTCCGCAAAATGTGGAGAAGATGATGTTCATCAAAATGAATTGGATGAGGATGAGGACAACATCTTGCCTCAATAGAGCCAGTTTGTACAGGGTGAGGTGACTTGCTTATTTTTTTTTGTGGGGCCCAAACAAACCAATCATTTCAGCCACAGTCGTGTGGCAGACCCTGTCGCTGAAATGATTGGTTTGTTAAAGTGTGCATGTCCTATTTACGCAACATAAGGGTGGGTGGGAGGGCCCAAGTACAATTCCATCTTGCACCTCTTTTTTTGCCATTATGTGCTTTTTGGGGCCTAGTTTTTCAAACAGCCATCCTGTCTGCTGCTGAAGTCCCACTCCTAGATGAGCCACATGTTTGTGCCGCCCACTTGTGTGGCTTTGCATAGTTATCCAGCTACCTCGGTGAAACCATTTGCCCTAAAAACAATATTGTGAGGTATTCAGAATAGACTGGAAATGAGTGGAAATTAATGATATTGAGGTTAATAAAAGCGTAGCAGAAAAACCCCCACAAATTCTGCAATTTTAGCATTTTTTTTGCTTTAAAAAAATAAATAAAATCAGAACCCAATACACGAAACACAAAACACGAAAATGGTGGTGTTTTGGAACAGATCTAGATCCAAAACACTGCCCGAGATACAGACCCAAAAACGTGTTTCATGGAACACGAAAAGTGCACATCCCTATTTTCAAGGAGGACTGGGGCTCAGAACCATGTGCAGTAATGCGATTAGCCCGTATGCAGCAAGGATTGGGCACAGAGGGCGGGATTCACTAATAATCCCTGGTGCACATTGCCGGCATTCGCATGGTTAATAATCGCATATGCAGTAACATATGCGATTATTAATGCAAAAGCGATGCCCGGCGATGTGCACCGGGTCCCCCCCTCCCTGCCGGAACCCTTACACAGCTGTAAGGGCTCCGGTTCCTCCCCCCTGCACTCAGAAGTGGTGCAGGCAGGAGGAGAACACTGGTCCGGGCAGCACAACAGGAGGCTGCCCGGACACAGGTGAGGGGGTGCGGCGCTGATCGGCGGGGGGCGCGCGGGGCGGCGGGGGACACGAAGGGAAGCCCATAGGCTTCCATGGGGTTACGCCAAATAGGAACTGGCGTAACCCCCCGCAGCGAAGCCCCGGCAATGGGGCTTTGCTGCATATGAAAATGCAGTAAAAACCCAGAAAACTGTTTTTTTACGGCATTTTCAGCTTGCTGAATCTCGGCCAGTATAATGTGCAGTAACGTGATTAGCCCGTATTCAACAAGGCCTGGGGCGCAGAACCAGGTACAATAATGCGATTAGCCCGTATTCAGCAAGGACTGGGGGCAAAACCAGGTACAATAATGCGATTAGCCCGTATTCAACAAGGCCTGGGGCGCAGAACCAGGTACAATAATGTGATTAGCCCGTATACAGCAAGGACTGGGGGCAGAACCAGGTGCAGTAATGCGATTAGATCGTATTCAGCAAGGACTGGGGGCAGAACCAGGTGCAATAATGCGATTAGCCCATATACAGCAAGGCCTGGGGCGCAGAACCAGGTACAATAATGCGATTAGCCTGTATTCAGCAAGGACTGGGGGCAGAACCAGGTGCAATAATGCGATTAGCCCATATACAGCAAGGACTGGGGCGTAGAACCAGGTGCAGTAATGTGATCAGCCCATATTCAGCAAGAACTGAGGCACAGAACCAGGTGCAATAATGCAATTAGCCCGTATTCAGCAAGAACTGAAGAGCAGAACCAGGCGCAGTAATGTGATTAGCCCGTATTCAGCAAGGAATGGGCGCAGAACCATGTGCAGTAATGTGGTTAGCCCGTATTCAGCAAGGACATTCCAGCTATATAATTTGTTATTAATCTCTGTGAATGATCTACTACTTGTGGCAATCTTACTGCGCGTTTCTCCACCAGGAAGGTGAATACAATGTAGAGGAACTGAGGAGTGTCCTGAACCAGAGGCTGTTGGAACGTAAGTTGTGGTACAGTAGGCGCATCTTACGCCATATGTCTCTGTGTGCTTTGTAGGAAATGTAAAGACATATCTAATATATTTCATTGTGCAAATTCCACGCGTTTCTCTGTGTAGGCCCTGATATCAAATCGGATGGACTTTCTCTGAGAACCTGCTGGGAAATGATTAATCTGATGGATGTATCCTTTCAGAGGTATATGTGATACTGTCATATACAGTATCCCATTTATAAGTAATGTCCAATTTCGGATGGTTCTCTCCTTGAATTTCCGTATTTATATTGTTTGTTATTGTGAAGGAAAGTTCTCACTGTCAGAAAAGAGGACAAGCAGGGAGAGATAAAGTACCCGCCAATCAACTAATAACTGTTATGTCCCAGTCTGTATTTGAAAAATGACAGTTAGGGTCTGGGTGTATGAAACTTTATCTCTCAAAACTTTATACCTGTCGAGGGCATAGTACATCCGCCCCATGTACTTGATATTCAGGTCTGTTGTGTGGGGAATGAGAAAGTTAATGTGGCACTTGTGGTAACAGGATAGGCACAGCCACCCCCAACAGAGACGGAACTACCTCTGGTGCTGCAGGTACATTGCACCAGGGCCCATGAGGACTAAGGGGCCCGCTGCTGTCACAATCTGCTCATACTTGCCTACCTTAAGAGTCTCCTCGCTGGGAGATAAAGCCCTGCCCCCATTAAGCCATTCCTGTAAATGCTGTGTCTCACCCCCCCCCCCCCCCCCCCAAAGAGCTGCAAATGCTGGTATTTGACCAGCAGAGGGAGGGGGTGCAGGGGGCCTGCTACATGTGGGAGGCTTGCCCACTCTTCCAAGGGGGGAAGGGGACCCAATGTTCGTAGGAGGGTAGATAAGTATAGCCACTGCTATGTCACATATAGTATTGTGAACTTGGGTTGGAACGGAGGGGGTCAACCATTCACAAGTTCCGCCACTGGCCCTAGTTGCCCTAGTTCGGGACGAAAAAAAATGAAAAATTCATGTTGACCTTGTGACTGTCGACCTTTCCATTGTTGACCTAGGAACAAGATACCGTTGAAAAATCGAGTCCACAATTAGATCAACAATGGAAAGGTCGACAGTCACAAGGTCAACATGAATTTTTCACTTTTTTTCGTCCCGAACTAGGGCAACTAGAATGTCGACATGGACACTATTAAAGTGTACCGCTGCAACCCTGTCATCCTCAGCCATGTTGACCTAATTTATGTGTCGATCTAAACCATGTCGACCTTCAGTGGTTGACACAATGCATATTGCATACGCTGCTGCTGCCCAGGATGGTTTCAGGCGGCTGAACAGGGATTGGATGCGACTTCTCCAAGGGGAGTGTACTGGGGCTTAATGTAATTAATACTTATGAATATGTATATGTATGAGACTGATATCATGCAGGTATGTAATACGGTGACATTGGAAGACTCCAACATGCAGTACATGTAACAAACTCTACATATGTATGATCCGGTCAGATATCTGATAATATGTAACTGTCTGTCGCTGGTAACAGCCTTAACTACGGCACGCACAGGTGGACAATACCGGGACCCTGAGTATCGCAGAGTTCCGGACCCTCTGGAAGAAGTTGGAGAATTACATTGTAAGGCTGCATGTTATCTGTATGGCGTCGTCATTAATTATTAATACTTTTGAATAAATTTGTTAGGACTCCGACCCTTAAACAACTGTGTGACAGAATCAGGCTGCCCAAAGCCGGTGCTGATGTTTCCCTGATAACGCCTGGGCGTGCCTGTGTTTTCCCTGACACTCCCAGAACACTTCCGGTTACCACCCCTAAATGCCGGCTTCCTGTCTGTCAAATTGCAAGAGGATTGTGATTAAATCCATACGCTATTAAATTCCTTATTTGCATTCACTGAACGATCCGTACGCATGTGTTCAATAATCAAATGGTGTTGTTGCCATCCGCTAAATATATGACCCTTCATAATATTTATTTGCAGTTTCTTATATTTGCAGTTTCTTATATAGCGCAGCAGATTCCGTTGCGCTTTACAATAGTAAATAATAATATAAGGATCCGGTTGTGCAGCCACATCTGAGAAGGGGGTGTGGCCTCAGAGGTAGGGGGCGGAGCATCAGACAGGATGGATCAGAGCCACACTGCACGACCCCCCGAGTATCATCATTTTGGGGGCATGCTTGGTGCTTCCGATCAGCTGGGCAGCCCACGGGTCTCCTCCCTACCCTGTTAGATGCCGTGTACACGTATCAATATGTTCAGTTTGTGACTATGCAAAATAACAAGTCTCCCAATATATTGCATGGAAATACGTCATTCCTTTTGCACCCTAAATAAAAATATTTTCCATTTCATTTTTACTATAGAAAATATTCCTAGAAGTGGACACCAACCTCTCAGGAACTATTGATGCCCATGAGATGCGAAATGCGTTGCAGAAAGCAGGTGACTCCTATATTATTACTGTAGTTATATGTTTACTTTTGAGTTTGTACTAAAAAAACACAAAGGGGTTTATTTACTAAGATGGAAGTTCTCTATCAGATGGGATGTTGCTATGTGCAGAACATATTGACGTGGGGCTGGTAGGATGGTGTAGAACATAATGACGTGGGGCTGGTAGGATGGTGCAGAACATAATGACGCGGGGCTGGTAGGAGGGTGCAGAACATAATGACGAAGAGCTGGTAGGATGGTGCAGAACATAATGATGCGGGACTGGTAGGATGGTGCAGAACATAATGACGTGGGGCTGGTAGGATGGTGCAGAACATAATGACGGGGGCTGGTAGGATGGTGCAGAACATAATGATGTGGGGCTGGTAGGAAGGTGCAGAACATAATGACGCGGGGCTGGAAGGATGGTGCAGAACATAATGACGCGGGGCTGGTAGGATTGTGTAGAACATAAATACGTGGGGCTGGTAGGATGGTGCAGAACATAATGACGCGGGGCTGGTAGGATGGTGCAGAACATAATGATGCCAGATTGGTAGGATGGTGCAGAACATAATGACGGGGGCTTGTAGGATGGTGTAGAACATAATGATGCAGGGCTGGTAGGATGTTGCAGAACATAATGACGTGGGACTGGTAGGATGGTGCAGAACATAATGACGCGGGGCTGGTAGGATGGTGTAGAACATAATGACGTGGGGCTGGTAGGATGGTGCAGAACATAATGACGGGGGCTTGTAGGATGGTGCAGAACATAATGATGCAGGGCTGGTAGGATGTTGCAGAACATAATGACATGGGACTGGTAGGATGGTGCAGAACATAATGACGCGGGGCTGGTAGGATGGTGCAGAACATAATGACGCAGGGCTGATAGGATGGTGCAGAACATAATGACGTGGGGCTGGTAGGATGGTGCAGAACATAATGATGTGGGACTGGTAGGAAGGTGCAGAACATAATGACGCGGGGCTGGTAGGAGAGTGCAGAACATAATGACGAAGAGCTGGTAGGATGGTGCAGAACATAATGATGCGGGGCTGGTAGGATGGTGCAGAACATAATGACGTGGGACTGGTAGGATGGTGCAGAACCTAATGACGCGGGGCTGGTAGGATGGTGCAGAACATAATGACGTGGGGCTGGTAGGATGGTGCAGAACATAATGACGTGGGACTGGTAGGAAGGTGCAGAACATAATGACGCGGGGCTGGTAGGATGGTGCAGAACATAATGACGCGGGGCTGGTAGGCTGGTGTAGAACATAATGACGTGGGGCTGGTAGGATGGTGCAGAACATAATGACGTGGGGCTGGTAGGATGGTGCAGAACATAATGATGCCAGACTGGTAGGATGGTGCAGAACATAATGACGGGGGCTTGTAGGATGGTGCAGAACATAATGATGCAGGGCTGGTAGGATGTTGCAGAACATAATGACGCGGGGCTGGTAGGATGGTGCAGAACATAATGACGCGGGGCTGGTAGGCTGGTGTAGAACATAATGACGTGGGGCTGGTAGGATGGTGCAGAACATAATGACGTTGGACTGGTAGGAAGGTGCAGAACATAATGACGCAGGGCTGGTAGGATGGTGTAGAACATAATGACGTGGGGCTGGTAGGATGGTGCAGAACATAATGATGCCAGACTGGTAGGATGGTGCAGAACATAATGACGAGGGCTTGTAGGATGGTGCAGAACATAATGATGCAGGGCTGGTAGGATGGTGCAGAACATAATGACGCGGGGCTGGTAGGATGGTGTAGAACATAATGACGGGGGCTTGTAGGATGGTGCAGAACATAATGATGCAGGGCTGGTAGGATGTTGCAGAACATAATGACGTGTGACTGGTAGGATGGTGCAGAACATAATGACGCGGGGCTGGTAGGATGGTGCAGAATATAATGATGCGGGGTTGGTAGGATGTTGCAGAACATAATGACGCGGGGCTGGTAGGATGGTGCAGAACATAATGATTAGGGGCTAATAGGATGGTGCAGAACATAATGACGAGGGGCTGGTAGGATGGTGCAGAACATAATGACACGAGGGGCTGGTAGGATGGTGCAGAACATAATGACGCGGGGCTGGTAGGATGGTGCAGAACATAATGACACGAGGGGCTGGTAGGATGGTGCAGAACATAATGACGCAGGGCTGGTAGGATGTTGCAGAACATAATGATGCGGGGCTGGTAGGATGTTGCAGAACATAATGACGCGGTGCTGGTAGGATGGTGCAGAGCATAATGACGCGGGGCTGGTAGGATGGTGCATAACATAATGACGCGGGGCTGGTAGGATGGTGTAGAACATAATGACGCTAGGTTGGTAGGAAGGTGCAGAACATAATGACGTCAGACTGGTAGGATTGTGCTGAACATAATGACGCGGGGCTGGTAGGATGGTGTAGAACATAATGACGCAGAGCTGGTAGGATGGTGCAGAACATAATGACGAGGGGCTGGTAGGATGGTGCAGAACATAATGACCTGGGTTTGGTAGGATGGTGCAGAACATAATGACCTGGGGCTGGTAGGATTGTGCTGAACATAATGACGCGGGGCTGGTAGGATGGTGTAGAACATAATGACGCAGAGCTGGTAGGATGGTGCAGAACATAATGACGAGGGGCTGGTAGGATGGTGCAGAACATAATGACCTGGGTTTGGTAGGATGGTGCAGAACATAATGACCCGGGGCTCGTAGGATGGTGCAGAACATATTGATGCGGGGCTGGTAGGATTGTGCAGAACATAGTGATGCCAGGCTGTTAGATTGGTGCAGAACATAATGACGCAGAGCTGGTAGGATGGTGCAGAACATAATTACGCAGAGCTGGTAGGATGTGCAGAACACAGTGACGCCTACATATCAGGGCACCCTTGTCCTCTCCTTGTCAGCTGTCAGGCTCAGGATCGGTCACTTACTGAGGACTTCTCTGCATTGTCAGACATAACATTGGGCATCTTATATTTCCAGGCTTTGCCCTCGGCACACGGATACAGGACGTCATCGCCCGGCGCTACGCTACTAAGGAACTGTGGATTAACTTTGAGGATTTCATAGCGTGCATGATGCGCCTGGAGACCTTGCTCAGTGAGTGCCGACACTGCTTGTGGACGCAGAGAGTGGGATGTACAAATGCTGCAGGATATAACCTTGTAATGATCCTAATCACATATGTACTAACATAAGCAATTAGTATCGCTCCTCAATAAGAGCTGTCCTTTGTGAAGCCTGGACTTCTGGGATTTGTCCCCAGGTGGCCCTCAGCACTGTCAAAGACGGACATGACGGCCACGTAATGTACCACGAGGAAGCTCCCCTTGGAAGACGGGGTTATTACACATAATACAGGGAGCGTCGCCAGTGGCCGTCCCTGGAGGTTCCACTAATTATTAACGTCCGTTCATTTATTCAGATCAAATGAAATAAAAAACCCGGAAGAAGCGGCTGAAAGATTTATGCTGGGTACACACCAGGACGACTAGGGCCCGATCCCCTCAATCTAGATCCAATTCCGACCAATTGGATGTAGATTGTGTGGTGATTGGGCCCTTTTCTGTCCTGGTGTGGACCGATACCGATCCGATGCGCGGTCCCGCGGGTCGGTCGTTATTGAGATCCTACCTGCTGCAGGTAGGATCTCAATGACGACCATACAGCCGGGTGCGGGTCGCCATTGGATCGGACCCGCTCACGGTGCACATCGTGAGCGGGTCGTGCCCCCCCCCGCGTCACCGTGAGCGGGTCGGACGAGACACTGACGACCCGCTCACGATGTGCATCGTGAGCGGGTCGTCCTGGTGTGCACCCTACATTACAGTGTCTGGGTTGACATGCAATTGGTTCCCAACGTCCGACAGTTAGAAGATCGACATGGACAAATAGTCAACATGCACTAGATCGACTTTGAAAAAAGGTTGACACAAAGTCGACTTGAGAGAGGTTGCCACAAGATGAGGTCAACACGAGTTTTTTGTAATTTTAATACTTCACCATCCAGTTGGGAACGGAAAAGTGTGATGAGCGCGGCGCCATCGGAGACACCAGGCCAAAGCATGTAGAGCGGAGCGAGCTATGAGAGGGTACCATTCCACTAATTGGGGGTCCATGTCGACAGGTGTCATTGACACAAAAATGTGGAAAAACACGAAAAATTCACGTCAACCGTTCTCATGTCCACCTTTTGCTTGTATTGATCTTTAGACCATGTTATTCTGTTACGTGCCCACCTTTTGTCTGTGTCAACCTACTGCATGTTGACCAATTGACTGAGACATTGTAGACCTTTAAACGCACACTCAAAAGCCAATGCTTATATTGCCATGGGGACTGGGGTATGCGGTCGATGAGTCGACACTAATTAAGTCAACACTCAATATGTTGGCCACTATTGGTCAACAGGCTATACTGTCGACATGGCTTATGGCCAAAAGGGACAAAATGTCGACACAAGCAATACAAAGGGTCGACGTGAAAAAATATGAAAAGAGTTTTTCACGTTTTTTCTAGAACAGGTTTTTTTCATACATAACTATTCAGTGATTTGGTGTCAAGTCGACATAAACAAAAATATAACAAAATTTCCATTGACCTTTTTCATAGCCACCTTTTATATGTCGACATATTGCTTGTGTTGACCTTTTGTCCCTTTCAGCCTAAGCCATGTCGACCTTTTTCAAGTGTCTACCTATTGCCGTCGACCAATAGTGGTTGACCTATTCAGTGTCAACCTTAATTTGTTCGAACCCATGACCCATACCTGGGACTGGTATAGCGTGAGGTACAGAATAAGCAGCTGAGCTGCTGTACTACAGGTGCACCTTCCTGCAGAGGTGGAGCAGCCATTGGTGCAGCAAGTGCATTGCACCAGGGCCTGAAGGACTAAGGGGCCCATTGCTGCCCAGACCAGCAGTAACTTCTTGGTTTGGGGTAGGGGAGTACAACCACACCCCTGCACGCCCCTCACACTGGTACATTCTGCCCCCTACACCATCTCACAGTTTGGCATCATAATCATTCCCTTTTATTTCTCCTCAGAAATGTTTAATCTCCTGGATACAGATAAGAGTGGGGAGATCAGTCTGTCCGTGTCTGAGGTGAGTGTCTCTCTGGGGACACAGGGAAATGTATGGAAACCATTAGGCAGGGGGGGGGGGGGGGACTTGTATAACATATCTTAGCAATCTTATACAATTATCCATTTTATGTAAATTGACAAAACCATGCTGCACTGCAGGTGGGGCAGATGTAACGTGTGCAGTGAGAGTTAGATTTGGGTGGGGTATGTTCAAAATGAAATCTAAGTTGCAGTGTACGAATAAAGCAGCAAGTATTTACCCTGCACAGAAACAAAATAACTCACCCCAAATCTAACTCTCTCTGCACCTGTTACATCTGCCCCACCTGCAGTACAGCAATGTTTTGTCCATCTGCAACGATTGCAGCCTTGCGAACATGTCTGTGTAAGACCCATGGTTCCATCGTTATCCTGGCATGTGGCAATTACTAACGCTCACAGGTTACCATCCCATCCGTCAGATCCCTTTCCCATCGCACAGCTTGTAGGAAACCCCTATATAATATGTCTGTTATTCCTTATAGCGGTATATCCCCTATATAATATGTCTCTCACTCCTTATAGCGGTATATCCCCTATATAACATGTCTGTCACTCCTTATAGCAGTATATCCCCTATATAATATGTCTGTTACTCCTTATAGCGGTATATCCCCTATATAACATGTCTGTTATTCCTTATAGCAGTATATCCCCTATATAATATGTATGTCACTCCTTATAGCAGTATATCCCCTATATAATATGTATGTTATTCCTTATAGCAGTATATCCCCTATATAATATGTCTGTCACTCCTTATAGCAGTATATCCCCTATATAATATGTCTGTCACTCCTTATAGCAGTATATCCCCTATATAATATGTCTGTTATTCCTTATAGCAGTATATCCCCTATATAATATGTCTGCTATTCCTTATATATCCCCTATATACTATGTCTGTTATTCCTTATATATCCCATATATATCATACTAGGTGATTCATCGCGCCCTACGGGCGCTCTTCACACCGGCGTAAGGGGCTATGCCCCTTAATTTGTGAACATTTGTATTGTGAGAAATATGGTTAGAATTGTATGAAAGATGCCCTGTATTGCAGCTTCTGGCAGTGGGTGAGGGTCCAGCGTGGCAGCACAGGAGTACCGGACGGTGGCCCTGAGTCAGTGTCTCCTCCTACTGGGTGGGAGTTAGGGTGCATGAGAGCAGGAGGCTGGGATATGAGGCATGATAGGGGTATGTGGGCAACACAGCGTCAGCGATTACCCAGTGGTGGAAGTTACGGTTCAGGAGAGCAGGAAGCTGGGTAGTGATAGGGGTGTGTGGGCATACGGGGGACTAAAGAGGGTGGTGGACACTGTGCAGCTTCTGCCAGTGGGTGAGGGTCCAGCGTGGCAGCACAGAAATACAGGAGTCAGTGTCTCCTCCGACTGGGTGGGAGTTAGGGTGCATGAGAGCAGGAGGCTGGGCGGTAAAGCATGATAGGGGAATGTGGGCAACACAGGGTGAGCGGGTCTCCACTGGCGGAAGTTACGGGGCAGGAGAACAGGAGGCAGGGCAGTGTCCTCCCACATTGATGGCAAAAGTATTCAACATCGGCCATAAACCATCGATTATTTGAAAATCATTGATGGTCGATGGGCATCCCTAGAACTGGAGGAGGGTGGGGGACAGTATGCAGCTCCCGGCAGTGGGTGAGCGTCTCCTCCCACTGGGAGGGAGTGAGCGTGCATGAGAGCAGGAGGCTGTATAATAGTGGTATGTGGGCAAGACATTGATAAAAGTTGTGGCTCTGGTGCAGAGGGCAGTGGGGAAACCTGCAGTGCGGCAGCCAGTGCCGGATTTCCCACCTAGGGGCGGTACCTGCTTGTGGTGGTACAGGATCCCCCATTGTCACGGGGGTACGTGAAATGCGGGAGCGGGGGCCGCGGTGGTCCGCTGGGGGGTGGAATTGCCGGAAGGGGGTCTGGGGGGTCTGCAAATTGCAGGAGGGGGGGTGGTGTGTGGGGATCCGCGGTTAGCGGGAGGGGGCGGGGGTCCGCAAATCGTGGGCGGGGGCGCGGGGGGGCTTGAATCGTGGGAAGGGGGGTCCACAAATTGCGGGAGGGGGGTTGTCGGGGTTAGTGAATTGCGGGAGGGGGGGTTGCGGAGGTCCGTGAATTGCGGGAGGGGCGCTTGGGGTGCCGTGAGTCAAGGGGGGGTGGTGCGGGGGTCCGTGAATCACGGGAGGGGTCATGAATCGCAGGAGGCGGGGGTGGTGGGGGGGCTGCGAATCGCAGGAGGGGGGGTGTGGGGGGTTGCCGTGAATTGCATGAGGGAGGCGTGAATCAAGGGAGGGTGGGCGCAGGGGGGTGGTGCGGGGGTCCGTGAATAGCGGGAGGGGGCATGAATCGCGGGAGGGGGGTCGTGGGGGGTTCCGAATCGCAGGAAGGGGGGTATGGGGGGTGCCGTGAATTGCGTGAGGGGGGCATGAATCGCGGGAGGGGGGGTCCCCGAATGTGTGAATTACGGGGCGGTCACAAATCGCGAGAGGTGCCGAGGGGGCCCGCAAATCGTGGGAGGGGGGCGCTACGGGGGGTTTCGTGAATCGCGGAAGGGGGGGTCGTGAGGGGTTGCGAATCGCAGGAAGGGGGGTGTGGGGGGTGCCGTGAATTGCGTGAGGGGGGCATGAATCGCGGGAGGTGGGGTCCCCGAATGTGTGAATTAGGGGGCGGTCGCAAATCGCGAGAAGTGCCGAGGGGGCCCGCAAATCGCGGGAGGGGGGCGCTACGGGGGGTTCCGTGAATTGCGGGAGGGGGCGGCGCGAATTGCGGGAGGGGGGTCGCAAATCATAGTAGGGGGGGGGGTGCCGTGAATCGCGGGAGGGGGGGTCGCGGGGGGCCCTTTTAATGCCGGGAGGGGGGGTCGCAGGGGTCCCGCGAATCGCGGGAGGGGAGGATGCAGGGGTCCTGCGAATCGCGGGAGGGGGCTCGCGGGAGGGAGGGGTCGCTGGGGTCGCGCGATTTGCGGGAGGGTCGCGGGGGTCCCGCGTTTCGCGGGAGGGGGTGGTCGCGGAGGTCCAGCGAATCGCGGGAGGGGGTGGTCGGGTCTGGGACGGATATTAGACAGCACTTACATCGACAGCCATTACATCGTCACCATTAGTTCGACAGCTCAATAGGTCGACATGGTTTTAGGTCGACATACCATTAGGTCGACATGTCATTATGTCGACAGCTCATTAGGTCGACAGCTCATTAGGTCGACAGCTCATTAGGTCGACATGTTTTTAGGTCGACACTGCCATTAGGTCGACAGTGTCTATGTCGACAGTCAAAAGGTCGACATGGGTTTTTTCACTGTTTATTGAGCTGACATGTGCCGCCAGGCGGTATTTCATGCCCTACTATCCACTAGGGGTTTTTTCACTGTTTTTTGGCCGAAATGTCGACACAGTCGACATGGACACAGTTTGAAGTGTACCGCAGCCGCTCGCTATGCTTCGGGCACGGTGCCTCGCTGCGCTCGGCACACTATTTTATTCTCCCACCACACCCTAGTGGATAGTAGGGCATGAAATACCGCCTGGCGGCACATGTCAGCTCAATAAACAGTGAAAAAACCCATGTCGACCTTTTGACTGTCGACATAGACACTGTCGACCTAATGGCAGTGTCGACCTAAAAACATGTCAACCTAATGAGCTGTCGACCTAATGAGCTGTCGACCTAATGAGCTGTCGACATAATGACATGTCGACCTAATGGTATGTTGACCTAAAACCATGTCGACCTATTGAGGTGTCGAACTAATGGTGTCGATGTAATGGCTGTCGATGTAAGTGCTGTCTAACAATAGTCCGGATACCGGGGTGGTCGCGGGGGTCCCGCGAATCGCGGGAGGGGGGTCGCGGGGGTCCCGCGAATCGCGGAAAGGGGGGTTCGCGGGGGTCCCGTGAATCACGGGAGGGGGGGTCGCGGGGGTCCCGCGACTTGCGGGAGGGTGGAAAGCGGGGGTCCCGCGAATCGCGGGAGGGGGGGTGCGGGGTCCTGCGAATGGCGGGAGGGGGGGTCACGGGGGTTCCGCAAATCGCGGGAGGGGGGGTCCCGCGAATTGCGGGAGGGGGGTCGTGGGGGTCCCGCGATTCGCGGGAGGGTCGCGGGGGTCCCGCGATGCGCGGGAGGGGGGGTCAGGGGGGGTCCCGCGAATCGCGGGAGGGGGGGTCGCGGGGGGGTCCCGCAAATCGCGGGAGGGGGGGATCGCGGGGGGTCCCGCGAATCGCGGGAGGGGGGTCGCGGGGGTCCTGGCAGAGGGTAGGGAAGTGCAGGAGTAATGGTGGATGGTGGCTGTGGAGTAATGGTGGATGGTGGGCGTGTACTGTAGCCCTGGCTGGGCGGGGGGAGGTGATGTCAAGGGGGTGGAACGTCAGACACATGAAAGTAAAACTGTTCTACACAGGAACGTTCTCCACAGGGGTTGAGTGACAGATCTGGCTAAATATATAAGAGATGTCTGTTACTCCTTATAGCAGTATATTCCCTATATAATATGTCTGTTATTCCTTATATATCCCATATATATATCATATGTCTGTCACTCCTTATAGCAGTATATCCCCTATATAATATGTCTGTCACTCCTTATAGCAGTATATCCCCCCTATATAATATGTCTGTTATTCCTTATAGCAGTATATCCCCTATATAATATGTCTATTATTCCTTATAGCAGTATATCCCCTATATAATATGTCTGTTATTCCTTATAGCAGTATATCCCCTATATAATGTGTCTGTTATTCCTTATATATCCCCTATATACTATGTCTGTTATTCCTTATATATCCCATATATATCATATGTCTGTTACTCCTTATAGCAGTATATTCCCTATATAATATGTCTGTCACTCCTTATAGCAGTATATTCCCTATATAATATGTCTGTTATTCCTTATATATCCCATATATATCATATGTCTGTCACTCCTTATAGCAGTATATCACCTATATAATATGTCTGTCACTCCTTATAGCAGTATATCCCCCCTATATAATATGTCTGTCATTCCGTATAGCAGTATATCCCCCCTATATAATATGTCTGTCACTCATTATAGCAGTATTTCGCCTATATAATATGTCTGTCACTCCTTATATCAGTATATCCCCTATATAATATGTCTGTTATTCCTTATAGCAGTATATCCCCTATATAATATGTATGTTACTCCTTATAGCAGTATATCTCCTATATAATGTCTGTTACTCTTTATAGCAGTATACCCCCTATATAATATGTATGTTACTCCTTATAGCAGTATACCCCCTATATAATATGTATGTTACTCCTTATAGCAGTATATTCCCTATATAATATGTATGTTACTCCTTATAGCAGTATATTCCCTATATAATATGTATGTTACTCCTTATAGCAGTATATTCCCTATATAATATGTCTGTTACTCCTTATAGCAGTATATCCCCTATATAATATGCCTGTTACTCCTTATAGAAGTATATCCCCTATATAATATTTCTCTCACTCCTTATAGCAGTATATTCCCTATATAATATGTCTCTCACTCCTTATAGCAGTATATCCCCTATATAATATGTCTGTTATTCCTTATAGCAGTATATCCCCTATATAATAAGTCTGTTACTCCTTATAGCAGTATATTCCCTATATAATATGCCTGTTACTCCTTATAGCAGTATATCCCCTATATAATATTTCTCTCACTCCTTATAGCAGTATATCCCCTATATAACATGTCTGTCACTCCTTATAGCAGTATATTCCCTATATAATATGTCTGTTACTCCTTATAGCAGTATATGCCCTATATAATAAGTCTGTTACTCCTTATAGCAGTATATTCCCTATATAATATGTCTGTCACTCCTTATAGCAGTATATCCCCTATATAATATGTATGTTATTCCTTATAGCAGTATATCCCCTATATAATATGTCTGTTATTCCTTATAGCAGTATATCCCCTATATAATATGTCTGTTATTCCTTATAGCAGTATATCCCCTATATAATATGTCTGATACTCCTTATAGCAGTATATCCCCTATATAATATGTCTGTTATTCCTTATAGCAGTATATCCCCTATATAATATGTCTGTTATTCCTTATAGCAGTATATCCCCTATATAATATGCCTGTTACTCCTTATAGCAGTATATCCCCTATATAATATTTCTCTCACTCCTTATAGCAGTATATCCCCTATATAATATGTATGTTACTCCTTATAGCAGTATATCCCCTATATAATACGTCTGTTATTCCTTATATATCCCCTATATAATATGTCTGTCACTCCTTATAGCAGTATATCCCCTATATAATATGTCTCTCACTCCTTATAGCAGTATATATCCCCTATATAACATGTCTGTCACTCCTTATAGCAGTATATATCCCCTATATAACATGTCTGTCACTCCTTATAGCAGTATATCCCTATATAATATGTCTCTCACTCCTTATAGCAGTATATATCCCCTATATAACATGTCTGTCACTCCTTATAGCAGTATATATCCCCTATATAATATGTATGTCACTACTTATAGCAGTATATCCCCTATATAATATGTCTGTTACTCCTTATAGCAGTATATCCCCTATATAATATGTCTGTTACTCCTTATAGCGGTATATCCCCTATATAATATGTCTGTTACTCCTTATAGCAGTATATCCCCTATATAATATGTATGTTACTCCTTATAGCAGTATATCCCCTATATAATATGTCTCTCACTCCTTATAGCAGTATTTCCCCTGTAAGTGCCCCCCGCACAGACCTTCTCTCTTCTCTCTGCAGTGGCTCTGCGCTGGACTCATCTGAGGGATGACCACTTGGACATGCATCATTCTGTGACAATAGGGGGACATTACAGACCTATGTATCATTTTGGGGACGATTTAGCCCTGTTCCCTCTTCCTATGGTCTGCGCATGTACAGACCTAATTTGTATTTCACCAAGGTGCTCGCAGGCTGTTCGACAGGCAGTGTATGTTCCGTGGTGGACCTCAGCAGTTAATGGGCGTTCCAAAAAAGTGGTGAACGCACCCATAGAAAAGCTTGGTGGGCCCCAGCGAACACAGGCGTTCCCCTGCCTGCTTGGGGCGGGCTCATGACAACAGCTACCACCCCATATTTGTATCGGTCACATGGTGGCTGCGAGCACCAGACATAGGAGGAGAAATCCTTCAATGGTAAGTAACCATCAAAGGATTTCTCCTCTGTGCAGGCGCTAGGGAACAGATGTGTACCCATACACAACGGGGGAGGGGGGTGTTAATATGCTTGCTGGACTCCAAACACAGTTATCAAGTCCCGCTACTCGACGTCAGTATCAGTTGCATAGCAATAGTACTGTCTGCTTGTGAGTGTCACCACTCACCGCCAGAATAGAGGGGGGGGGGGGGGGCGCCTTGTGAGTGCACTGTGCAGACAGATGCATGAATGTGTGTAACCCCTGGCAACAAGCATGTAACCCCTGGCCATGAGCATGTAACCCCTGATAATGAGTATATAACCCCTGTCAATGAGCATGTAACCCCTGGCAATGAGCATGTAACCCCTGGCAATGAGCATGTAACGCCTGACAATGAGTATGTAACCCCTGGCAATGAGCATGTAACCCCCTGACAATGAGTATGTAACCCCTGGCAATGAGCATGTAACCCCTGACAATGAGTATATAACCTCTGAAAATGAGTATGTAACCCCTGACAATGAGTATGTAACCCCTGACCATGAGCATGTAACCCCTGGCAATGAGCATATAACCCCCTGACAATGATCATGTAACCCCCTGACAATGAGCATGTAACCCCTGAAGATGAGCATATAACCCCTGACAATGAGCATGTTTCTCCCTGATAACAAGCATGTTTCTCTCTGAAAATGAGCATGTAACCCCTGGCAACGAGCATATACCCCTGGCAATGAGCATATAACCCCTGGCAACTAGCATATAACCCATGGCAATGAGCATGTAACCCCTGACAATGAGCATGTAACCCCCTGACAAGGAGCATGTTTCTCCCTGAAAATGAGCATGTAACCCCTGGCAATGAGCATGTACCCCTGGCAATGAGCATGTACCCCTGGCAATGAGCATGTAACCCATGGCAATGAGCATGTAACCCCTGACAATGAACATGTAACCCCTGGCAATGAGCATGTAACCCCCTGATAATGAGCAGGTAACCTCTGGCTATGAGCATGAAACATAGAAACCCCTGGCAAAGAACATGTAGGTAAAAATTGTAATTAATATATTGGGGGGAGGGGTACGACTTTTTTGGCAGGGTGGTGCAAAATTTCTAGTGACGCCGCTGGTCCCATTGAGAGTTACTGAAATCACGATTTCAGCAATAAAAGATTTTGTGCTGGGTCCCATTATTTTTGTCCATGCCATTTTCATTTGCTTATTTCAATTCTGAATAATCAAAAATGTAATGCAATGTCTGATTTTCATTAATTATGGAATAAAACAATGGTGAATGCAAATTACTTTTGTCATTTTCATGTTACTTAAGAGAAAATATGGGACTGGGACCAACAAATGTGTGGCGGGATGGGACATGGTGCCCTTGGGCAGGTACAATTATAGCCGTGCTCTGTATGTTAGCCACGCCTCCATTTTGGTGATGTGGAAGCACCCCACCACCCTGAATCAGCTCATGGTCTTGGTGTCTATACAACAGCAATAGCGGCTGCTTCCTTCTACACGACTAACAGCAAAGTGCTGTGATCTATGGCCTGTGGCACAGCGTAGAACAGCTCTCCTGCTGTGCAGGGCACACACTGAGCCTCCCAGCATGGATGCTGCAGCTGACAGAGGGGTCTGAGTTGGATCACACATGGGGCCATATTGCCCATGAAATGCTGGGCATTCCCAATGGACGAGCCCCATTCCCACCGCCATGCGCCTCTGGTGCTCCCTCCCCGCAATGAACAGCCCGATGAGTGTGTGACTCGCCGAAGCCGTTCATTGCTGGGATCTAGGCATGCGCAGACCCCCAATCATAGAAATGGGGTCAAATTTGTACCATTCCGGATGATCATGAATTAGGCCCATAGTAATAATCTCCAAATGCCAAAGCTAGAGACTCTTATACCCCTTTCAAATTGCAGCTAATTAATCGGTACAAGCCGGTTTCTTGCCGGTTTGACCCAGTAATTAGTGCGATGTTAAAGGGATTACCGCTTACAGCTAACCGGGAGCAACACGGCAAACTGAACCGGGTAAAAAGCAGAGTTATTAACAGTTCATTGCCATGTTGCTGTGCAGTGTGAACAGGTTAAACGGGTCAAGTGACCCATTTCCCGTTCACACTATGGAGGAGGCAGCACCAGCTCTAAGCGCTGCCTCCTTTCCCGCCCCCCGATGATGCGCCGGCGCTCCGCCGCGCCCCTGATGACGTCAGAGAATCGGCAATATTGCTGGTTCGCGGTTTGCTGTGTGAACAGATCGCACATGTAGGGTTGCACCGAGACTGAACCGGTTAAATGTCCCGGTGCGACCCTGCATTTGCAATCTGAAAGCGGTATTATAGAGTAATTGGATCATACTTGTCTACTTTTGGAAACTAGCTTCAGAGAGATTATAGATGGCAGTAGAATTTTTCACAGCACCCCATTAATAGGGAATCGGTACATCTGTCAGAATGAACTTAGGTCTACAGTCATTAGGTCGACCCCACTAGGTCAACTGGCAGGAAGGTCGACATGATTTAAGGTCGACATGGGCCAAGGTCGACATGACTTAAGGTCGAATTTGCATAAAGGTCGACATGAGGAAGGTCGACTGGTCATAAGGTCGACATGGGTTTTCACTGTTTTTTTTATCCGAATGTCGACACAGTCGACATGGACACAGTTGGCAATGAAAATCGGACCCTCGCATTGCTCGCTAAGCTCGCAATGCTTCGGGCACGGTGGCTCGCTTCGCTCGCCACAGCTTTAATAACCTCCTCCACGCCCTAGTGGATGGTAGGGCATGAAATACCGCCTGTCGGCACATGTCGGCTCAAAAAACTGTGAAAAACCTCATGTCGACCTTATGACCAGTCGACATTCCTCATGTCGACCTTATGCAAATTCGACCTTAAGTCATGTCGACCTTGGCCCATGTCGACCTTAAGTCAGGTCGACCTTCCTGCCAGTCGACCTAGTGGGGTCGACCTAATGACTGTAGACCTAAGTTCATTCTAATAGATGACCGCATCCCATTAATAGGGAGTGTCATGCTCCACCCAAAGGGCGTGTCTAATACCATATATGGGTGTGCTTAAATGCATATTGCAGGATATTTCTACATAACATTATTAGCTATATTCACTGCTCAAAAAAATAAAGTGAACACAAACATAACACATCCTAGATCTGAATGAATGAAATATTATTTTGAAATACTTTGTTCTTTACATAGTTGAATATGCTGACAACAAAATCACACAAAAATTATCAATGGAAATCAAATTTATTAACCCATCTGGATTTGGAGTCACACTCAAAATTAAAGTGGAAAAACACACTACAGGCTGATCCAACTTTGATGTAATGTCCTTAAAACAAGTCAAAATGAGGCTCAGTAGTGTGTGTGGCCTCCATGTGCCTGTATGACCTCCCTACAATGGCTTGGCATAATGCTTCTGATGAGGTGGCGGATGGTCTCCTGAGGGATCTCCTCCCAGACCTGGACTAAAGCATCCGCCAACTCCTGGACAGTCTGTGGTGCAACGTGGTGTTGGTGGATGGAGCGAGACATGATGTCCCAGATGTGCTCAATTGGATTCAGGTCTGGGGAACGGGTGGGCCAGGCCAAAGCATCAATGGCTGACCCACTGCCAAACTGGTCACACTGGAGGATGTTGCAGGCAGCAGAACGCTCTCCTTGGTGTCTCTAGACTCTGCCACGTCTATCTCAGTGTGAACCTGCTTTCATCTGTGAAGAGCACAGGGCGCCAGTGGCGAATTTGCCAATCTTGATGTTCTCTGGCAAACGCCAAACTTCCTGCATGGTGTTGGGCTGTAAGCACAACCCCTACCTGTGGACGTCGGGCCCTCATGCCACCCTCATGGAGTCTGTTTCTGACCGTTTGAGTAGACACATGCACATTTGTGGCCTGCTGGAGGTCATTTTGCAGGGCTCTGGCAGTGCTCCTCCTGTTCCTTCTTGCACAAAGGCAGAGGTAGCGGTCCTGCTGCTGGGTTGTTGCCCTCATACTGCCTCCTCCACGTCTCCTGATGTACTAGACTGTCTCCTGGTAGTGCCTCCATGCTCTGGACACTACGCTGACAAACACAGCAAACCTTCTTGCCACAGCTCGCATTGATGTGCCATCCTGGATGCATACCTCCCAACTGTCCCGATTTCCGCGGGAAAGTCCCGATATTCGGGGACGTTCCCGCGTCCCGCCCGGGGCCGCCATTGTCCCGCGGTGGGGGGGGACAGTTGGGAGCCCCCCAGCCTGCCAAGAATAGACGCTGTGCGCACGCGCACAGCGTCTATTCAGCGCCGACGAGCGGCGAAAATGGGGGCGTGGCCTTGCGGCAGTGCCGCGATTATAGACCACGCCCCCTTCCCGATAGGCCACGCCCCCGAAAAATCGCCACGCGCCTTCGACGCGCACCCTGTCCCGACCAGGCACCTCCAAGGTTGGGAGGTATGTGGATGAGCTGCACTACCTGAGCCACTTGTGTGAGTTGTAGACTCCGTCTCATGCTACCACTAGAGTGAAAGCACCAGCAGCTTCCAAAAGTGACCAAAACATCAGCCAGAAAGTACAGGAGCTGAGAAGTGGTCTGTGGTCACCACCTGCAGAACAACTCTTTTATTGGGGGTGTCTTGCTAATTGCCTATAATTTCCACCTGTTGTCCCATTTGCACAACAGCATGTGAAATTGATTGTCAATCAGTGTTACTTCCGTAAGTGGACAGTTTGATTTCACAGAAGTGTGATTGACTTGTAGTTACATTGTGTTGTTTAAGTGTTCCCTTTATTTTTTTGAGCAGTGTATTGTGGGAAATTTATAGTATTATAATAACTTTGCTGCCTGCATTATTGAATATGTTTGTTTGCAACAATTTGCTGAGATATTTATTTTTTTCTAACTCAGCAAAACATACGTTGTAATAAATGCGATGCCTGTGCAATAAATTCCAAATGCAATTAAACCATACTTGCTTACTTTTGAAAAAGTGTTTCAGGAAGATTGTGAAAGTGGCGCATCGGAGGAGCGTGCCATAAAATGACGTATCCAATTGTAGATGAGCCCCAAAGCCGTTAATACTGTAAATCCTACTGTACTTGTTGTAGAAATGACACGTGTCAGGTCTTGTTCTTGTATTTTGTTTCCAGATAAGTGGCTACAAGAAATGCATGTAGCCATAGGCATCACTGTGCTTTATACCCAATGCAGGGAAATGGCACTAATGATTCCATTTGAATATATACTGTATAAGCTGCATAATATGGGTTAGCTGAAGTCAGGGAGATTTCTAGATGTCTCAGGGAGAGAGGGAGATTGCTGCTATATCACAGTCTCCTGCAGAATGCAGGAGGGTAAGTAACTTTGATTACATCCTTGCTGAAATGAGATTGTGTTAATTTTATAGACATGACAGCTGATAGGCCTAACTCCCAACATTATCAGATAGTGAGTCAGGACCGTGCGTGTTCCTGAAAAGGGGCGTGGTCTCAGAAAACAGGATGTGGCTGCATGGGATTGCTCAGGACACGGGGAACCCCCCCCCCTCCGCCAGTGGGCCAGTCACAAAATAAATGTCTGTTCCGTGAAAATCAAGACATTTGCGAGGTATCTGATAGGGACGGTCCCTGCCAGAGCAGCAGTGAATAGACATGGTGCGCATGCCCACAGCATCTGTTCCTGGAGACAGAAGTGCTGGGGGACTGGCCAGCTGCTCACAAAGTGGCTTGCCAGGCCACCCAGAGGCTAAATGGGGTGTGGCCTCACTGGGCAACGCCCCTTGTTGCTAGATCACACCCCAATATTTCCAACTACCCTGTTTCTAAAGCTGGGATTATGTAATTTTAGCCATACCTCCCAACATTGCACTGGAGGAAGGACGCTTTGCACGGCAGAAATTTGGGAGGCATGGCCTTATGGCACAAGGGCGTGGTCTATTGCCACAAGGTCACATCCCATTTTCGCCACTGTGGGGCATGGCTAGTGGCTCTGGGAGCTGCTGGCTATATCCCCAGCCCGTCATCCTGCAGGAATAGACGCTGTGTGCATGAGCACAGTGTCTATTCACGGGGGACATGGGGGACATTGCCAGCCCTGGGCGGGGCACAGGAATGTCCCAAATAAATGAGACGTTCCTGTGAAAAGCGGGATACTTGGGAGGTATGTTTTAGCCCCGACCCTCCCGGAAAAGCCGCAAATTGAGGTATTTAAACACCAGGACTGAAGGTGAGTAGGTGAGTGGGTGGGTCTGGCGGAATCCGGGAGGTTTTCCCACCTTTCTGGGGGGGGGCGGGAGGGTAGGCAACCCTAGTTGGGAGGTCTTAAAATGAGTTACAAGGCATCAATATGCTTTTTTTTTTTTTTTTAAACACTGAAAAAAAGATACAAGCGTTACTGTACTGTATGTGTAAAATAATTGCTGTCATCTGATTTGGGGTACAAGAATATGGGTATAAATATATATTTGTCAATTAAAATATCTTTTTTTTTAAAAATTGCAAAAACCGTGATTCCTAAAACACTTGTCCCAATAAAAAGGCACCCAATTATACCTGTGTCATACCTTGTATCCCCATTTCCAACACTTTGCAACCCAAAACTGACATCTGGCAGTTGCACTACTTGAGAACATAATGAAGCCAAGGCACCAGACAGAAGAAATGAAGATCCATAATTACAGGCTTTCCAGGGCAGCATCTGGATTACAGGACACGGGGATTGTAGTGTACAGGCCAGACAGGTCAGGGAACAGAACCTGCCTTGGCAGAAGGAAAATTGGTGCTGGCCATATTAACAGTAGTGTTTTCATGTTGCAATTGTTTCATTTAGACCAGGGGTTCCCAAATTTTTTTGGAATCACGGCACCCCGAAGCATCAGACTTATTTTGTGGCAGCTCTAGACTAAAGGTTTCTCATTGAGAAAGTTGAAAACAAATATTACGTTGAATAAATTGTGTTTATATCTCATCCTAAATA
>NC_139219.1:30771180-30870020 GCF_055691185.1 Crinia signifera
TAAAGCTAAACATTCGCTGTATGACTATTTTACACGTGAAGCATTAATTACACAGAAACATGTACTGCAATTAGCCTCCAGATAAGGAATGTTCGTTATGTTGTGTGTTGGAGCCCTGGGGGGGGAGAATTTTTGGAGCCTGTGGTCACTTCAAAGAATGTTACAGTGCAATAAAGACTCCATAAACAGTATATTGGGGGAATACATCTGTTACATCCCCCCACCGCTGGCTCACATACACACACACAAAACAGAAAACTGTCTCTTCTTTTATTATCTGTGTGTCACTTTAGTTTCTATAATAGTAAGTATTATTTATATAGCGCACTTTCTCCAACAGGACTCAAGATGCTTTACAGACATCAAAAAAATGCACATAATACAGAGGATTTGGGGCACACTTGCCTACTTTTGAAAACTAGTTTCAGGGAGATTATAGTTCGCAGTAGAATTGTGCACAGCGCCCCATTAAGGGGGCGTGTCATGATCTACCCAAAAGGCGTGGGTAGTTCCATATATGGGCGTATATATGTGCTTAAATGCTTCTTGCAAGATATTTCTAGATAACGTCAGTAACTACAGTATATACTTTGGGAAATGTAGCAAGTATTGATTATAATATTGTTACCTGCAATATTAGATTATTTGTTTGCAATAATTTGCTGTGATATTTGGCTTCTTCTTCTCCAACAGAACATACGGTCCAATGTTAAATGCCCCCCAGGCCCCCCCATTAGGTGTATTAGGTCATTGTTAACGCCACCCCACTATCAACGCCAACCCGAAGCGTGGCGAGCGCAGCGAGCCCGCGAGGGGCGGTGGTACGCGTCCTCTGACCTTTTCATACCCTCACTATCCACGTCGGCGTGGAGTTGATTTTATATAGTGTGGCGAGCGCAGCGAGCCACCAAGCCTGAAGCGTGGCGAGCGCAGTGAGCCCCGCGAGAGGACACGGATTACTTAATATGTATTCTGCGTCTGCTTGCCACGTATTCCTCGTGCGCTTGCCACGCTTCGGGCTCGGTGGCTCGCTGGCACATCAAGTGCCAAATCGTGTGTGACCCCCCTCCCCAGGGAGTTGTCTGACTTGTCCTTCGGCCTAATGTATTTGGGCCCTAACACTTTCCCTGTAGTTATAAGTTCATAACATAGCACAGATCTAGAACCACTATAACAGTATTTACAGTTTGACCCATGCAATGGAATCACTACTATTTTGCAAAATTGCCTGAAATAATATCACTACAAACAGCTGCGATGGCCTAAGCAATTGAAATATCAGTCCAGCACATGAGGAATACTCTGCAGCCCAGAGCAGTATATAGAACTAGGTGATTCATCGCGCCCTACGGGCGCTCTTCACACCGTCGTAAAGGGGCTGCGCCCCCTTAATTTGTGAACATTTGTATATGAGAAAGATGGTTAGAATTGTATGAAAGATGGCCTGTATTGCAACTTGAGTTATAGGTGAAATGTGTTAAATAGAGAGCATATGATGTGGAAGGGGGTGTGTATTGTTTTGTTTAATTAAAAAGCGGTTACAGAGTAAGATGTACATTGATAGTGTGGAGGTACAGTGACATTTGTGGGTGGGGCTGTGTGTGCGTGTTGTTTAGGTAGGTGTGTGTGTGCAATAGTACAGTAGGGTGTTTCTGAGTCAGCGGCTCCCCACTGGCGGAGGTCACGACACAGGAAAACAGGAGGCTGGGTAGTGATAGGGGTGTGTGGCATAAGGGGGACTAAAGAGGAGGGTGGTAGATACTGTGCAGCTTCTGCCAGTGGGTGAGGGTCCAGCGTGGCAGTACAGGATGGTGGCCCTTAGTCAGTGTCTCCTCCTACTGGGTGGGAGTTCGGGTGCATGAGAGCAGGAGGCTGGGCTATGAGGCATGATAGGGGCATGTGGGCAAAACAGCGTCAGCGACTCCCCAGTGGTGGAAGTTACGGTTCAGGAGAGCAGGAAGCTGGGTAGTGATAGGGTGTGTGAGTATACGGGGGACTAAAGAGGGGCTTAGGGGTGCTGCCGTGGGTGGATGCCGTGAATTGCGGGAGGGGGGGGGTCGCACGGGGGGGGTGTGGGTACCGCGAATTGTGGGAGGGACACGGGGGGTTGCAGTGAATCGCGGGAGGGTGGGTCGCGGGGGGTTGCCGCAATGACAGGAGGGGGGGTCAGGGGTGGGGAATCGCGGTAGGGGGGTCGTGGGGGGCACCGTGAACAGCGGGAGGGGGGCCCGGGGGGTTGGCGCGAATCGTGGGAGGGGGGGTCGAGGGTGCCGCAATCGCAGGAGGGGGGGGGTGTCACGGGGTGGGGCCGCGAATCGCGGGAGTCACCGGGGGTGCCGCAAATCGCGGGAGGGGGGTCGCGGGGGGTGCCGCGAATCGCCACAAGAAAAAATCAACACAGAAAGTTCAACACATGTAAATGTTGACATAAGTGTGGCACTTCATCGGTGTCCATGTCGACACATGAGAATGAATATGAAAACATTCAAAAAAAGAAAAATAAATCTTCAAAAACTCATGGCAACCTTTTTCATTGTCGACCATAGCCGTGCCAGTGTTTTGCATGTGCCATTTAATCCTGGGTTGCCGTGAATCGCGCGCGGGGGTGGGGGGGAGGGAGGAGGTGAGGGGTGTCCGCAAATCACGGGAGGAGGTGTCGTGGGTGGATGCCGTGAATTGCGGGAGGGGGGTGTGGGTGCCGCGAATTGTGGGAGGAGGGGGCGCGGGGGGTTGCAGTAAATCGCGGGAGGGTGGGTCGCGGGGGCGGGGGGTTGCCGCAATGACAGGAGGGGGGGTCAGGGGTGGGGAATCACGGTAGGGGGGGTCGTGGGGGGCTCCGCGAACCGCGGGAGGGGGGGCCCGGGGGGTTGGCGCGAATCGTGGGAGGGGGGGTCGTGGGGTGCCGCGAATCGCAGGAGGGGGGGGTGTCACGGGGTGGGGCCGCGAATCGCGGGAGGGGGGTCGCGGGGGTGCCGCGAATCGCCACAAGAAAAAATCAACACAGAAAGTTTAACACATGTAAATGTTGACATAAGTGTGGCACTTCATCGGTGTCCATGTCGACACATGAGAATGAATATGAAAACATTCAAAAAAAGAAAATAAATCTTCAAAACTCATGTCAACCTTTTTCATTGTCGACCATAGCCGTGCCAGTGTTTTGCATGTGCCATTTAATCCTGGGGTTGCCGTGAATCGCGCACGGGGGGTGGGGGGGGGGGGGGAGGAGGTGAGGGGTGTCCGCGAATCACGGGAGGAGGGGTCGTGGGTGGATGCCGTGAATTGCGGGAGGGGGGGTCGCGGGGGGTGTGTGGGTGCCGCGAATTGTGGGAGGGGGGGGCGCGGGGGGTTGCAGTGAATCGCGGGAGGGTGGGTCGCGGGGGCGGGGGTTGCCGCAATGACAGGAGGGGGGGTCAGGGGTGTGGAATCGCGGTAGGGGGGGTCGTGGGGGGCACCGTGAACCGCAGGAGGGGGGCCCGGTGGGTTGGCGCGAATCGTGGGAGGGGGGGTCGCGGGGTGCCGCGAATCGCAGGAGGGGGGGGGTGTGTCACGGGGTGGGGCCGCGAATCGCGGGAGTCACCAGGGGGTGTGCTGCAAATCGCGGGAGTGGGGTCGCGGGGGTGCCGCGAATCGCCACAAGAAAAAATCAACACAGAAAGGTCAACACATGTAAATGTTGACATAAGTGTGGCACTTCATTTGGTGTCCATGTCGACACATGAGAATGAATATGAAAACATTGAAAAAGTGAAAAATAAATCTTGTCAACCTTTTTTATTGTCGACCATATCCATGTCAGTGTTTTGCATGTGCCATTTAATCGTGGGGATGCCGTGAATGGGGGGGGGAGGGAGGGCGGTGCATACCTCCCAACATGACCCTCTCCAGGAGGGACACATTGCTCTGTTTCTGGACTTTCTTCTTAATTTATGGATTACCATCACCTGTGCTTAAACACCTTTCTTATCAATTACCCTGTTTAAAACAGGTGATGACAATCATAAATTAAGATGGAAGTCCACAACCCAGCGTTACAGCTCCAGACACACTTTGAGTGACAGATGTAGCCAAATATATAAAAGATGCTGGGTATTACACTTTATAAACTAGACACACTAGTTTTAGAGTATTGTCCCCCATTGGATAACTGGATAAAGGACACCTGAGTTGTCAACGTGTGACAACCTCTAGCACACCTTACAGTCACTGGGAGTCCTCTGCTGTCACCTCACCCTTGTCCCCTCCTCCCTTCTGCCCCAGACACGCTCTCCCACATCTGTATCACTATATATAGAAGGCATTTCTCCCAGTGTCTGCATCAGCTCCTGTGCACAGTACAACCACACTATGGCAAGCATCGCAGCTACCCTCGCCAAGGACAAGACTGCAGCCCTGGGTGTGGGAACCAATAAGAACCCAGTAAAATATTTAAACCAGGACTATGACGAGCTGAGGGCACGGTGCTTGGCATCTAAGACTTTATTTGAGGACCCAACTTTTCCTGCCAGCCAGTCATCCCTTGGGGTCAATGATCTGGGTCCGAAATCAGACAAAGTACAAGGACTTGTGTGGAAAAGACCTGCGGTAAGGCTGCAAATATACCTTCAGAAACTAATAATAACAACAATGTTGCTATATAGAAACTTGATAAACTAATGGCTGTTTCCAGAGATATATGTATAGTGTGTGTGTGTGTGTGTGTGTGTGTGTGTGTGTGTATATATATAATTTTATTTCTACTGTACCTGTAATGTGGGATACGGTCACTAGGTCTAAAGTGGGAAGGTCGACATCACTGTAGGTCAAAATGGGTTAGGTCGACAGGGTCATTAGGTCAACATAAGGTTTCTCACCTTTTTTTTTTAGCCGACATGTGCCGACAGGCGGTATTTCATGCCCTACCATCCAGTAGGGCGTAGTGGGAGAATAAAATAGTGCACCGAGTGCAGCGAGCACGCGCAGTTCTATGTTTCAGTGTCCAAGTCAACTGTGTAGAAAATAAATTCGGAACAAAAAAAGTGAAAAACCCCATGTCGACCTTAATGCATGTTGACCTAATGCTTGTCGACCCTACCATCCTGCTGTCTACCCAATGATCCATACCCCTGTAATGTCTGCTATTTCTATATGTACTAAGCCTTGTTTATATTAAGACACCAGTATTTGGGCTGAGCTGTATATATTTATAAACAGATAAAGTGCCTTTTGGGTATTTGGTTTGTGTTACGGCCACATACAGTACACTAGTGCGATTTCCCTGCCCAGCAGCTACAATACACTGTATGTGGTCCTTTTGCAATCGATGTATCGTATGCAATCACAGTGATGGTTACAGGATCCAATAAATCTTTATGGCAGCCAGGGCAATCCCCAGTGCATTTGCGCACGACAAGCGCAATAATTACCTTACTCCCCAAAACAAGTCCCTTTACATCAGCAACCACAATTTACAGATAAGCCAGCACTACTGTTCCACTGTCATCTGCCAATTGGAGGCCAGCGATGATTGGCAATCCCTTTGGAGGATTGGGGAAATTAAAAATGAACAATTTGCCGATCCTGACTGTTTTGGGGAATCTGGATTTTCGATCATGTTTAATATTCCTGATTCCCCGACCCATTGGGGGAATGGGAAATTGCAGCAGTTTTAATGGGCAGAGGTGTAGGAAATGGATATTTATTGTGTTTATTTTTGTTATCTTCTTGCAGCAAATAAAACCTAATCCTCAATTCATTAATGATGGTGCAAATCGCTCTGATGTGCGGCAAGGATCTCTAGGTAAGTCATCTCATTACGGGGGAACTCCAGACAGAATTAACATTAACCACAAATCTCCAACTAACTATTAGTACAAGTGCTGGGCTCTTATCTATTACCAGGCATTTCTAGTCCATTCTGGATTAGGTGAGACCGTACCAACTGGGCAGGGGAGCTGACTGGGTACACTGGTGAGGCTGGTACTGAAAACATTTTTGGGCAGGGTAAAGGGAGAGTAGGTGGATTTAGAAAGGTAAACCAAATATTACAGTACCATTTACATGGGAGGGCTGTATTTTCTAATTCCCTTACAAAGCATTGCTCCTCACAGTGACTGTATGAGGAGGAAGCACTCAGTGATCATATCTGTATATAGGAGACTGGAGACCCACTCCTCAATACCTTGTGTAGCAGTGCTCCTCACAGTGACTGTATGAGGAGGAAGCACTCAGTGATCATATCTGTATATAGGATATCTGAGGCACCCTCCTCAATACCTTGTGTAGCAGTGCTCCTCACAGTGACCATATGACGAGGACGCACTCAGTGATCATATCTGTATATAGGATACCTGAGACCCCTCCTCAATACGTTGTGTAGCAGTGCTCCTCACAGTGACTGTATGAGGAGAAAGCACTCGGTAATCATATCTGTATATAGGAGACCTGAGAGCCCTCCTCAATACCTTGTGTAGCAGTGCTCCTCACAGTGACTATATGACGAGGAAGCACTCAGTGATTATGCCTGTATATATTCATTAAGTCTCATCTACTCTTATACTCACTGCCTTGGCCACACCCTTGACCTCCTCTTCACCCATCTTTGTGCTCTCTCTGACCATCATCTACCCTCTAATCCTCACCACGCCTAAATCTACCATAAATGCACTTTTTCGAAACTCTAGACCCTGATTTCCTATCCTGAGCTCCTCCCTTGATACACTCTCACCTAACCAGAGCTCTGTTCTTGGCCCCCTGCTCTGCTCCTTGTACCCCTATTTCCTGGGAGAACTTATCAGTTCCTTCAGCCTCTAATACCACCTCTATGCTGACAACACACTGTGGTACCCCTCACCTCCTCTCCCTTTCCGTCCTGTCTCGGGTTTCCAGCTACTTCTCCTTCATCTCCTCCTGGATGTCCAAGCACTCTCTAAAGTTTAGCATGGACAAAACCAGCCTGGAAGGCCAAGGTGTAGATTGTAGCTCCTACGAGCAGGGTCCTCCTCCCTCCCTTTCTCTCAGCCCTCTGCTCTTCAACTTCAATTACAGCTCTCACATATCGGCCATCTTCTTTCCGTCTGCTTGTAGTCACTCACCCATCCACCACACTTATGAATGTTGACCTTTTTAATGTGTCAACCTTCTGTCTGTTCAGGGGCTACCATCAAAAATTGTGGGGCCCAGGACAAAGGGACAAAATAGGCAGGGCCCCCTCCCCCCTTGTCGAAACACGGCATGCCTGGTGAGACCACCCATGTCCACAGCACTGGCCGCACTACTTAACCTCTACAGGTACTGTATATTGTGTCATGTGAAATTATGACAAATTATATTTGATACTTCAGTTCTGGGCCTCTTTTCTGTCTGGGTCGGGACTAGGGTCCCCCCAGCCCCCCCCCCCCCCCCTCCCCGCCTGATGACTGCCCTATGCCTGTTGACCAATAGTGGCCCATCTAATGACCACATACAGGTAGGCCTGTGCAGGTGTGAGTAACCCATTGTCCACCATGTACCATCTCCAGGTGACTGCTGGCTCTGTGCTCCATTGCATCACTCACCCTGAATGAGGGCTGCCTGTATCGCGTCCTTCCCGCAGACCAGAGCTTTGACACAAACTACGCCGGGATTTTCCACTTCAAGGTAAGATCATATCATAAAAGGATCCACCAGCAGGACACCAGCATTAGTGTCTCCTACAACAGGCATAAGCCGATAAATGTACTAAACTGTGTTTGGCCGTGTGTGAGTTCAGTCGTATTAGGCAGAAAGAAATCAAGCTGCAAGTTCTGCTGAAGCCCTGCGCAGATCAGTCATACCGGCAGGGCCGGACTGGGACCAAAAATCGGCCCTGGCATTTTTACCACACAGGCCCACCTGCTGTGGCCATAAAGGCCCACCTGCTTGAGACCTCCATTCATGATATTGTGTCATAGTGCGACGAGGGGTAAACAGTGCCTTACAATGTTTGAAAACAGGAACAGTATGAATAAAAAAGTAACTTTCAGTACATAACAGTAAAATAAATTACAAGTTAATTCCCATTACACATTATGGAACACACTGAAATGCCCATTACGCATTGTGCCATACACCGTAATGCCCATTACAATAAGGCTACACACCATAATGCCCATTACACGTTATGGCACACATAACAATGTAAAAGATCCGTACAAGCAGATCCCTACAAGCAAAATAAAAAAAAAAAAATCTACATTGTTAGTTGAAGAACTGCAGCAGGTAAATGGGTTTGTAAGATAACATGCATCAGGTTCCGAATAGAAGTTAGAGGGTTAAAAAAGTCCTAGATGTAATAGTGCGACTTGCATAGAGAGAGAGAGAGCTGACGAAAAGGCTGAGATCTCACCCTGGGGATCGTGTGGAATAATTATACTTCTTGTATATGGGTGCAGGCACCAGGTGGGATGAAAGCGGTGTCGCTGTGGGGGTGTAGTAATTGCGGGCGGTCAAGTGCCGGAGAGTGGATCACTATCAGGGGAGCTGTAGGGTCTTGCCTCTGGAGTCCGGCTGGAGCACAGAGATGCTCGCAAGGACCGGGCAGAAGTCGGGTACAGGACGGGCTGCGGATCTGGCGGAAGTGCAAGGGCAACATGTTTCATCTCCTGGATGGTAGGGAAACTTTGTCAAGCGTGACATAACTTAGATATGCAAATTAGTGGCCGCTCAGCACAGTGTGGTACACTACTGACAGTGGAGAAAATCAGCCCACAAGGCCATCGGCCTTTCTGCAATTTGCCAGAAGTGCCAGATGGCCAGTCCAGCCCTGCTTGCCGGCCTCAGTGTGGGAGGGGCCAACCAGGTCCCCCCCACCATGCCATAGTCGGGACACACTGGATGTTGGTTGTAAGGTTGATGGGGTAAAATTAAGATGAAATATTGTCCATTACAGTAGAACTACAGGTCTCAGTATGCCTGGCCCATATGGCAGCACTTGGAGAACCCAGATGCACCTGCACCCTCAATGTAAAGGAAATTTTTTCGAGCATCGTATTTACAGCGCCTCCCCAAATCTGTCAGCACATAGTTGTGACAAACCATGTGGGCAGCTAAGAGACACCCCTCTCAGCCAATCTGCGGGTCCTGACATACATACCAGCTATTGATCTGTGCAGACCTCGATAGAACACGCAGCTCATGGGGTTGGATATTGGAAACTTCTATTTTGGTCCGAGATTGCTCCATGTTTGCATTGATCTATGGAACGCACTTGTGTGTTGCATTGGCTGTGTATTGACTTCTACTGTATTTGTGCATTTGGACGTGATTATCAGATAAAATCATGTTTTAACACCCAAATTTGGCTTTAGTAAATCTATAACTCCCAACATTGGTGGCAGCAGAGGAGGGGCCTGGAAATAGGGGGAGTGGCCTCATGGTGCATGACATACAATTATGGGACTCCCACAAGGCCACGCCCCTGTTTTCCCCATCATGAGGGTATGGCCAGTGCTGAGAGCTTCTGGCCATGCCCCCAGCCACTTTTTCTCACACACAGCTGAGCAGGAGGTCTCCCAAATGCGCCACACACACCACTACCACCACCACCACCACACAGTTAAGAAAACCTTCCTAATCTAAGGTTGTGTTTAGTCGTTTGTTCGGAATGTTATTATTACTCTGTTGCCGGCGTCACATTCCCGACACTGTAAACATCTGTTTGTGACGTTATGTTGGCCCTTGTGATTGTCAGTCCAGGTAATTATCCCAGCTCTGTCTGTCAGCAGTGATGGGATTATGACCCGGACTGATAATCACAAACTGGTAATGATAATAAGTAAAGGATCAACATAAGATTAACGTCCTGGAACAGATGTATAAAGTGTCAGGAATGTAAGGGATAGCCCCAGGTCATACAATTCTCTTGATAGCTCGTTTGTTCAGTATCTATAACAAGGTGTTGTCTGCTTCTCCCAGTTTTGGCAGTACGGGCAGTGGGTGGATGTGGTTGTGGACGACCGTTTGCCCACCAAGAAGGGACAGCTGCTGTTTGTGAAGTCTACGACCGCTAGCGAATTCTGGAGCGCCCTTCTGGAAAAGGCCTACGCCAAGTAAGTAAGGACTTTGCGATGTCTTAGAACAAAGCTGGGCCACAGCCAGGATGGGCCAATAGCTGAGGCAGAACCAAATGACACAGTAAAGTAAGAGCCACGCATTTCACATAACAACGCGTTTCTCTGACTTCACAATTATATGTAACATCAAAATGATAATATATGATTTATATTTCTACTCGTAAATAGATTTAAGGTGAACTTACTGACTGTTATTTTATTTAATATGTTATATGTTTTTACAGTTCTTACTTATTCCAACCCTAGACACAATGGTGGGAAATTTACCCAAAATGGATTCGTATTTTAAAATTGTAAAAAGTCGTATTCGTAGGCAAATTGGCGTGAATTTCTGTCGTATTCGTGAAATGTTAATTTAACAAGTGAAAAAATCGTATAATCGTGAAATGTGTCTTGGCGTAAACTTGTCATATAGAGGTCGTATTCGTATATAAAAATACGACTATGCATGTGTACGAAAAGTCTACGCCATCGATAGAATACGAATGATTTTTGCATTGGCTTCCCGTCTTTTCATCATGTACTAAAAATTCGTATTCGTGAAGTTGTAAAATAGGAATCGTAAACAACTACGATTCGTAAAAAAAATCGTGAAATAAAATACACCCTCCTTGACAAGGTGTATTTTGAAGTGTATTTCACCTGCTTCAATGGAACACGTGTTTTCATTTTAACAACACATCACAGACCTTTGTAATCACAAATGTGTGCCTTATAAAAGGCAAATATCCACCTACAAACACTTCCTGACTTCTGGCATGGCAGACTATATGCTATATCAGGGTGCTTCAGTGTGGGCTTTGAGACAGCTGATGTCTTGGCTGTGCCAAGGAAGAAGACGCCGGCATCATGAAACTGAGCATGACCAGCAGGTCCAGCGGGTATCACAGAGGCTGCGTCGGCCTCGTTTATTTAGGCCGCGTTTTATGTTTAGACGCATTGCCGGATGATGTGGTTATACCAGATGTTCCGGCTTAATTGTACCAACATTCTCCGTCTGTATGGCTCATTAGACTGGAGACTAGATACTGTGACAGGACGCTCATGCGCTGTTTCAGGCCTGCACAAACTGGCTGTGTTGTACTTTCTGGCGTCTGGTAGTTTTCAACATGTCACTGCCCAAGGCATTGGCATATCTCAGCCCACACTGTCCAGGTACCTGACCCAGGTGCTTGAAGCCCTTCAGCCACATATAGATGCCTCAATCTGCTTCCCAAGCCAGGAGACAGAGTGGCATGATGTTAGGGTAGCATTCCATCGCATTGCATGCATGCCAAATGTGCTTGGTGCTATTGACTGCACACACATTCCGCTGAGACCACCTCGGGATACTTCCCGTTCCTATTATAACCGACATGGAAGCACAAGTACCAACGTGCAGGTATGCATACATATGTGATGCAAATCTTAAGATCATGAGTGTGTTTGCAGGCTACCCTGGCTCATGTCATGACTACCTATATCCTCGGCAAGTCAGTCCTCTTTGATGAGTTTGAAGCCGGATCAATGGCAGAGGGCTGGCTACTGGGTAAGTGTATAATACTGTATAAACTGCTGTATGCGATACATAGGGAATTGATTACACATGTGTGTTTATCTCGCTGGCAATTTGTGTGTGTATGCATACATTATAAACTGTCTCTGTCTCTCTCTCATATATATATATATATATATATATATATCTTATATATTTTGGCTACATCTGTCACTCAAAGTGTGTCTGGAGCTGTAACGCTGGGTTGTGGACTTCCATCTTAATTTATGATTGTCATCACCTGTTTTAAACAGGGTAATTGATAAGAAAGGTGTTTAAGCACAGGTGATGGTAATCCATAAATTAAGAAGAATGTCCAGAAACAGAGCAATGTGTCCCTCCTGGAGAGGGTCATGTTGGGAGGTATGCACCTCCCTCCCCCCCCCCATTCACGGCATCCCCACGATTAAATGGCACATGCAAAACACTGACATGGCTATGGTCGACAATGAAAAAGGTTGACAAGATTTATTTTTCACTTTTTCAATGTTTTCATATTCATTCTCATGTGTCGACATGGACACCAATGAAGTGCCACACTTATGTCAACATTTACATGTGTTGACCTTTCTGTGTTGATTTTTTCTTATGGCAATTCGCGGCACCCCGGCGACCCCCCTCCCGCGATTTGCAGCACCACCCCCGCAATTCGCGGCACCCCCGGTGACTCTCGCGGATTCGCGGCCCCACCCGTGGCACCCCCCCTCCTGCGATTCGCTGCACCCCGCGACCCCCCCTCCCACGATTCGCGCCAACCCCCCGGGCCCCCCCTCCCACGGTTCACGGTGCCCCCACGACCCCCCCTACCGCGATTCCCCACCCCTGACCCCCCCTCCTGTCATTGCGGCAACCCCCCGCCCCCGCGACCCACCCTCCCGCGATTCACTGCAACCCCCCGCGCCCCCTCCTCCCACAATTCGCGGCACCCACACCCCCCCCCGCGACCCCCCCTCCCGCAATTCACGGCATCCATCCACGACCCCTCCTCCCGTGATTTGCGGACACCCTCACCTCCTCCCTCCCCCCACAACCGCGCGCAATTCACGGCAACCCCAGGATTAAATGGCACATGCAAAACACTGGCACGGCTATGGTCGACAATGAAAAAGGTTGCCATGAGTTTTTGAAGATTTATTTTTCTTTTTTTTAATGTTTTCATATTCATTCTCATGTGTCGACATGGACACCGATGAAGTGCCACACTTATGTCAACATTTACATATGTTGAACTTTCTGTGTTGATTTTTTCTTGTGGCGATTCGCGGCACCCCCCCCCCCCCCCGCGACCCCCCTCCTGCGATTTGCAGCACACTCCCCGAAATTCGCGGCACCCCCGGTGACTCCCGCGATTCGCGGCCCCACCCCGTGACACCCCCCCTCCTGCGATTGCGGCACCCTGCAACCCCCCCTCCCACGATTCGCGCCAACCCCCCGGGCCCCCCCTCCCGCTGTTCACGGTGCCCCCCACGACCCCCCTACCGCGATTCCCCACCCCTGACCCCCCTCCTGTCATTGCGGCAACCCCCCGCCCCCGCGACCCACCCTCCCGCGATTCACTGCAACCCCCCGCGCCCCTCCCACAATTCGCGGTACCCACACACCCCCCCGCGACCCCCCCCTCCCGCAATTCACGGCATCCACCCACGGCAGCACCCCTAAGCCCCTCTTTAGTCCCCCGTATACTCACACACCCCTATCACTACCCAGCTTCCTGCTCTCCTGAACCGTAACTTCCACCACTGGGGAGTCGCTGACGCTGTTTTGCCCACATGCCCCTATCATGCCTCATAGCCCAGCCTCCTGCTCTCATGCACCCGAACTCCCACCCAGTAGGAGGAGACACTGACTAAGGGCCACCATCCTGTACTCCTGTACTGCCACGCTGGACCCTCACCCACTGGCAGAAGCTGCACAGTATCTACCACCCTCCTCTTTAGTCCCCCTTATGCCCACTATCACTACCCAGCCTCCTGTTTTCCTGTGTCGCGACCTCCGCCAGTGGGGAGCCGCTGACTCAGAAACACCCTACTATACTATTGCACACACACACCTAAACATGCACACACAGCCTCCCCCCCCCCACACACCCACAAATGTCACTGTACCATCCACACTATCAATGTACATCTTACTCTGTAACCGCTTTTTAATTAAACAAAACAATACACATCCCCTTCCACATCATATGCTCTCTATTTAACACATTTCACCTATAACTCAAGTTGCAATACCGGCCATCTTTCATACAATTCTAACCATCTTTTTCATATACAAATGTGCACAAATTAAGGGGGCGCAGCCCCTTACGACGGTGTGAAGAGCGCCCGTAGGGCGCGATGAATCACCTAGTCTTATATATTTGGCTACATCTGTCACTCAAAGTGTGTCTGGAGCTGTAACGCTGGGTTGTGGACTTCCATCTTAATTTATGATTGTCATCACCTGTTTTAAACAGGGTAATTGATAAGAAAGGTGTTTAAGCACAGGTGATGGTAATCCATAAATTAAGAAGAAAGTCCAGAAACAGAGCAATGTGTCCCTCCTGGAAAGGGTCATGTTGGGAGGTATGCACCTCCCTCCCTCCCCCCCCCCCCCCCCCCCCATTCACGGCATCCCCACGATTAAATGGCACATGCAAAACACTGACATGGCTATGGTCGACAATGAAATAGGTTGACAAGATTTATTTTTCACTTTTTCAATGTTTTCATATTCATTCTCATGTGTCGAAATGGACACCAATGAAGTGCCACACTTATGTCAACATTTACATGTGTTGACCTTTCTGTGTTGATTTTTTCTTGTGGCGATTCGCGGCACCCCCGCGACCCCCCTCCCGCGATTTGCAGCACACCCCCGCAATTCGCGGCACCCCCGGTGACTCCCGCGATTCGCGGCCCCACCCCGTGACACACCCCCCCTCCTGCGATTCGCGGCACCCCGCGACCCCCCCTCCCACAATTCACGCCAACCCCCCGGGCCCCCCTCCCGCCCCGCACGACCCCCCCACGCGATTCCCCACCCCTGACCCCCCCTCCTGTCATTGCGGCAACCCCCACGCCCCCTCGACCCACCCTCCCGCGATTCACTGCAACCCCCCGCGCCCCCCCCCTCCCACAATTCGCGGCACCCACACCCCCCGCGACCCCCCCTCCCGCAATTCACGGCATCCACCCATGACCCCTCCTCCCGTGATTCGCGGACACCCATCACCTCCCTCCCTCCCCCCCCCCACCCCCGGGCGCGATTCACGGCAACCCCAGGATTAAAATGGCAGATGCAAAACACTGGCACAGCTATGGTCGACAATGAAAAAGGTTGACATGAGTTTTTGAAGATTTATTTTTCTTTTTTTGAATGTTTTCATATTCATTCTCATGTGTCGACATGGACACTTATGTCAACATTTACATGTGTTGAACTTTCTGTGTTGATTTTTTCTTGTGGCGATTCGCGGCACCCCCGCGACCCCCCTCCCGCGATTTGCGAACACCCCCCGCAATTCGTGGCACCCCCGGTGACTCCCGCTATTCGCGGTCCCACCCCGTGACACCCCCTCCTCCTGCGATTCGCGGCACCCCGCGACCCCCATCCCACGATTCGCGCCGGCCCCCTCTCCCGCAGTTCACGGTGCCCCCCACGACCCCCCCCTACCGCGATTCCCCACCCCTGAACCCCCCTCCTGTCATTGCGGCAACCACCCGCCCCCGCGACCCACCCTCCCACAATTCGCGGGACCCACACACCCCCCCCCCCCCCCCGCGACCCCCCCTCCCGCAATTCACGGCATCCACCCACGACCCCTCCTCCCATGATTAGCGGACACCCCTCACCCCCTCCCTCCCCCCCCCACCCCCCACCCCCGCGCGCGATTCACGGCAACCCCAGGATTAAATGGCACATGCAAAACACTGGCACGGCTATGGTCGACAATGAAAAAGGTTGACATGAGTTTTTGAAGATTTATTTTTCTTTTTTGGAATGTTTTCATATTCATTCTCATGTGTCAACATTGTCACCGATGAAGTGCCACACTTATGTCAACATTTACATGTGTTGAACTTTCTGTGTTGATTTTTTTCTTGTAGCAATTTTTTTCCAGTGACAACTATGAACTATGTGCACGTCAACCTACACATCATCAACCAATTCTTTGTATAATATATAACACCTGTTCTGTTTTACTGTAGGTGTTTTAAGTCAGACCTTTTACTGCTACTATTACTGTTTATGTAAATGCATTCTGAATGACAGCAACATCCTACCATCCTTCTACAAGAATATATAACCAACTAGGTGATTCATCGCGCCCCCGTGCCCCCTCCTGCAATTCACGGACCCCCCGCGCACCCCCCTCGCGCAATTCACGCCCCCTCCCACGCTTTGCGGACCCTCTCCCGCGATTCGCCAACACCTGCGCCCCCCCTCCCTTGATTCACGGCACCCCCGCGCCCCTCCCGCAATTCACGGCACCCCTAAGCCCCTCTTTAGTCCCCCATATACTCACACACCCCTATCACTTCCCAGCTTCCTGCTCTCCTGAACCGTAACTTCCACCACTGGGGAGTCGCTGACGCTGTTTTGCCCACATGCCCCTATCATGCCTCATAGCCCAGCCTCCTGCTCTCATTCACCCGAACTCCCACCCAGTAGGAGGAGACACTGACTAAGGGCCACCATCCTGTACTGCCACGCTGGACCCTCACCCACTGGCAGAAGCTGCACAGTATCTCCCACCCTCCTCTTTAGTCCCCCTTATGCCCACACACCCTATCACTACCCAGCCTCCTGTTTTCCTGTGTCGTGACCTCCGCCAGTGGGGAGCCGCTGACTCAGAAACACCCTACTATACTATTGCACACACACACCTAAACAACATGCACACACAGCCCCCCCCACGCCCACAAATGTCACTGTACCATCCACACTATCAATGTACATCTTACTCTGTAACCGCTTTTTAATTAAACAAAACAATACACACCCCCTTCCACATCATATGCTCTCTATTTAACACATTTCACCTATAACTCAAGTTGCAATACCGGCCATCTTTCATACAATTCTAATCATCTTTCTCATATGCAAATGTTCACAAATTAAGGGGGCGCAGCCCCTTACGAAGGTGTGAAGAGCGCCCGTAGGGCGCGATGAATCACCTAGTATATATATATATCTAAGGACCAGATGTACTAAGCTTCAAAACTGAAAGAATGTAGAGTGAAAAAACAACCAGCCAATCAGCTCCTACCTTCCATGTCAGCGGCTGTGTTTGATAATTTTCAGACAATAGCTGATTGGTTGGTTGTTATCACTCTCCATTTTATCAGTTTTTAAGCTTAGTACATCTGACCCTAAGACAGGTGTCAGCGAGGCACCACTACACAGCTGATCGAATACACCTGTTACTGTTGTAAAGTCAGCTGTAACCAGTAGTTATGGGGACTCATACATCAGCTACGTTGATCACAGACATGGCACTACAGGGTTTGTTGCTTCACTAATTTAATGAACAATATAAATGTGTTGCACTAAACCCTGTAGTGGCATGGCTTTGATCAGCTCAGGAGATGTATGAGTCCCCATACCTGCATGTGTATATATATAGATATAGCCTGAAGATAATGCACACGCATCGAAACATTGCTGTATGTATGTCTAATTTTACAAGCTTGTAGTGCTGCCTCTCAATACCAAACAAGTCTCCACTGCACCTCTCTCCTACACACTCCAAACTACACCCACAACAAGTTTTGGCGCCTCCACGACTTATATATGGCTGTGAGAGCCCTCCCAAGTGTAAAACAAATACACCAATCACGATTGTAGTTTCATTTTCGTAGTGAGGCATGTGGTTTGAAATACGAAAATTCGTATTTAATTTCACGAAAATTCGTGAAATATCGTTGTTTTCAAACAAAAATCTCTACGCCATTTGTATTTTACCTACGACTCTACGACAATACGAAAACATGTGTAAAACCAAATACGAATGGCTACAACATCGAAAAATACGAATTTTTAACATACGATTTTATAGTAACTAAAACCCCGGAACACGACTTTTTTATGAACACTACCATTCGTACTCATTCGTATTCGGTTGTAAGTCAAATACGAATACGACTTTTTAGGTTTCCAAATTGGTAAATGTCCCCCGATACAACCACCCAGATAACATGGTGGCCCCATCCACCGATGCAGGTGCTTTTCCCTCACCTCTATGCCACGTCTTCTGAGCACCCTTCTTCTCAAAATCTTTTTAAAACTTTTGCAAAGAGTTCACAAAATTTCCATTACACCTCTGATTCTGGAATGTGCCATTTTCTACACACACAGGCTCAATGGCTCATACGAAGCACTGAAGGGCGGATTACCGTTGGAAGCTCTGGAGGATTTCACCGGCGGGGTTGGTGAACTGTATTACACTGAAAAGCCTCCCAGTAACTTGTTCCAGATCATCCAGAAGGCGCTGGCGGTGCGGTCCTTGGTCACCAGCTGCACAGTAAGACACTTATCACCTACAGTGCCACCTAAAGGCCAGTTTGCCCTAAATATTACATCCAGTAGTTAAAAGTGAGTACAACAAATATTTTTATGTTCACATGCATTTAATGGATCTGAGGTTTAATTAGAGACCCCCCTAATTTACAGATTTTCCCACCCTGATTCAGCTAGCCATGCAGATCTGCAAAAATGGCAACTGGGAGACACTGGCCTCATGGCCCCCGCAGACACCTGGCTGCCACAGTCCCACTCATACTGCCGCAGTCACTCAGATAACACATGATATTTGTTTCAGTAATTAATCCATTCTCGTTTTTATCCCAGAAATCTACCGCAGGCGCAGGAGAGATGGTGGTGAGCACCAATGTGTGAAGAACCATGCGTACACAGTGACCGGGGCGGAGGAGGTAAGTGTCCATGACGCTGCTCAGTAGTCACCAGACCTCTCTGACTGGGGGGAATGTAAATGATCAGCTCCGGTCTGTGACTCACAGGTCGCCTATCGCGGAGATAAAGTCCAGATCATCAGACTGAGGAATCCGTGGGGCTACAAAGAGTGGAACGGAGCCTGGAGCGATGAGTACGTACTAACTATATATTATTATTCAGGGTTTATTTAGTACAGAGGCAACTATTCATTGTAGAAGAATGCGGTACTTGTGTATTATCACGGCGCTACCGATTTCCATCGTAGGGCATTGTACAACCACAAAATCGCGTCGCATCGCATGCGATATGATCGCATGCGATGTGATGTGATGCGATTGGACCCGATTTTAAGTTGTACAAGCACCCAAATGCCACCCAGACCCGATTTTTGATTGTACACCCACCCTGATGAGTAATGACTTTGTTAAATGCCCCCCATTGTTAACGCCACCCCACTATCAACGCCAACCCGAAGCATGGCGTGCGCAGCAAGCCCGCGAGGGGTGGCGGTATGCGTCCTCCGACCTTTTCATACCCCCACTATCCACGTCGGCGTGGAGTTGATTTTATATAGCGAGCCACCGAGCCCGAAGCATGGTGAGCGCAGCGAGCCCCGCATGGGGACGCGGAATACAAGCCCGAAGCGCAGCGAGCCCCGCGAGGGGACGCGGAATACATGCTCGCCACAATATATAAAATCAACTCCACGCCGAAGTGGATAGTGGGGGTGGCGTTAACAATGGGGTACATTTAACATACTCATTACCCATCAGGGTGGGGATACAATTAAAAATGGGGTCTGGGGGGGCATTTAACATGGAAATAACCCCAAATCGGGGCATGATCGCGTCGCATCGCATGCCATTATAATGCAACATTATTTGCGACGCAATGTTAAAATTGTATACTCAGCCCAGGGAAAGTCGGATATCGGGTCCCATTGCATACCATCGCATACCTTAATTAATGGTAGCGACGCGGTGGGCGGCGTGATAATACACATGTACCAAGAATGCTCCCCCAGTCATACGAGAAAGACAGGTCCACCCCACCCCATAAAAAATATTTTTATTGACAGAATGGACAACAATATGGTGCCTATACAACGATGGAATATGTATTCCTATATGCCCCCACCCCAGTGGAGCATACAATCAGAAGCGCAGATATGATTAATAGGAATTATAATGCACGGGTTATGAGGGTGGGTGTGAGGGGGAGCATGGCAGTATTAATAGTATGCAAGAATGCATCATAGATGTGTGTGTGTATGTGTATATATATATATATATATATACATATATATATATATATATGTAACCCCTTCCTCTTGTTCTTACAGTGCCCCAGAATGGGGGGAGGTTGACCCACAAGTGAGAGCTACGCTTAACTGCAAGTGCGATGATGGTGAAACTTGGTGAGTAAACCTCTGTTAGATTGTACTCACCTCCATTGCCCCTGCTGGGATCACTATACAGGGCCCCTGGGGCCACAGCCTGGGAATGTATAGAATTAAAATATGTTGGGTTTTTTTGGACTCCGCACAGGGTTTGTCCCACTCCAGATGAGGGGGGGGGGGGTCTAGTGAGACCTGCCCTCTCTGTGGTGGGATTCAGCCTGAGTAGCCTACGACCAATTTTCTAGTATTAATCTGACCCCAGTATTGGGAAACGTTTAGGAGTTGGTGGTCCTCCCTTGAGTCCAAGTGTAACAGTATATGCAAAAGAAGAGAAGAAGACTCTTTTTTGTGGGGCACTCTTGAAAATGTATGTATGAAGTTATAAAATTTAAAACATAACATTTATTAGGTTTTATTTAAGAAAGGTAGGACAAAATAGCCTGTGATTTTTGGATGTATAAAAAATAGCAGTGAGCTGTTAACAAATACGCGCTATTTGTGGTTAAGTTCCACACTGGAATCTGGAGCAAATAGTGTTATCTGCTCCAGAAATAGTACAATAGAGTCTGAATTATGTAATGTTTTATGCTCCAGAAAAAATGGTGATGTGTGCCCAGTAAAGCCAATGGCTATATCTTAGCTGGGGCTCATCGGGGGCAAGGTAAGTTACAGTAAGTGAAATTTACAAAGATATTTAGGTTTGTATTCCCTATTGTTTGTTGATTGCCAATTAAACAATATATTGTGAGCAAGCTGTCGCTGGCGTGACAATGCCTGCAGGACTGCATTACACACAAGCCGCAATTTGGGATAGAGGGCTGCGCCAGCCAAAGAAGCCTTCCTCGAACACTCTCCTATCCTCATCTGAGCAGCCATAGATGCCGGGAAGGTAACATATCACTCTCTCATTGGCAACTTGTACGTGGAATCCCTGCTCTGTACAGGCACAACAGGAGACATGTATCATTTAACGCAAACAGTAGGTGATTTTACTTTCTTCAGCTTGCTGGTATTGGATTACACCTCTCTCATTACTGAGTCTGCTGCAGGAGAAGGCTACACCCTGTTATACTGTACCAGCAGCAACTTTTTTTTCACCTTCCCTCCAGATGATACTTTATCCTTTTACAGGACCTTTATCTCTCACCACTCTGACACTTTCTCATTGATAGAACGAGAGTAACCCTAACACCCTGCTATGTCAATCTGATAACAGGGCAAAGGGCCAACCCAACCTATAAACAGCATAAGTGTCAACTGTTCTCTGCTTCTACCTGACCCGGCAGCTCAGTCTAAGGATCTCCCATCCTAAGTCCTATGCAAATTTGAACAACTTAGAGAAAGCAGAATCCTAGACAGGAAAAATAAATGTAGAAATTGTGGGGTGCGCAATCAACACCGGCTGGCACAGGGTTGTCAGGCCCTAGTTAATAACAAGAGTAAAAAAATATAGAAAGATGTGCCAGCGCTGGCTGTACCAATGATTAGACAAGACGGTTCTCAAAAATTATATATAAATTTATTATATTATTATTATTATTTATTTATTTATTTATTTGTCTAAATGGGTAGCCTGAGCCCTTGAAATTATACTGGAACCTAGGACTACTAAGTCATTTGATCCTGGACATAAATATTTACCAGAAGGACCTGGATGGTAATATGAATTCATTTTGCCAGCCCTCTTATTGGAAATCCCAATATAAACATCACACCAAATATCCCTGAGATATATCATTTTAATTTTGCACACTGAATTTTTAGGTCTAACGATTGATTCATCATATAATTATTTTATTTTCTTCTTTTTTTAATCAATAAATTTGTATATCATTTTTGAGAACCGTCTTGTCTGATCATTGGTACAGCCAGCGCTGGCACATCTTTCTAGAATCCTGGACAGGTCTACTAAAGGGACAGACCTATTATTCTAGGCTGATATATATATACTCTAGTGCCTATCAAACAATCTACTATAGATAAATTATTGGCAATCTTGTGGCAGATAAATCTCTACCTTTTTGTGTATTCCTATGATCGGTTACAATTAGCAGAAACAGAATAAGATTGTGGTAGAACGGTCTTTAATTTTACTGATTGGCAACTTCGTATCTGCTCATTGTGTTTGAATTTCAATACTATATACTGGTACTTTGAGAATCTTTAGCTGTACTGAGCGGCAACATTGTATCTTCTCACTGTGTGTGGATTTCAACATTGATTGACAATTTTGTATCTGCTCAGTGTGTCTGAATTTCAATAATGTATATTGGTCCTCTGAGAAGTTTTTACTATATGTTCTCACTGTGGCCCTTATTCTGGTTGGTGCGGCCAGAGCCGCACACGGGGCTCCGGCCGCACAAACCAATCCCCGCCCACCCTACGGATCGCCACGGCCGTCCGTACACGGACGGCTGGCGATCCGCATAAAAATGGTGGAGGCGTACGCCTCCACCATGGTGGGAGCTGCCCCCTGCATTCGATGGTCGTCGACCATCGAAGGCAGGTCCGCACGCCCCGGCAGCTCCCGCAAGCTGAGACCACACGGACAATCGTCCGTGTGGTAGCTTGTATGGGGGCTGAAAGCTGACATCCGGCGACGTCAGCTTTCCGCCCCCATGAGTTGCGTCATGCCCTCATTACCATGCATACGCCCCGCGTTTGCATGGGAACGCCCATGAAACGCGGGGCGTACACATAGGGAAATGAGGGCATGAAGCCTCTCACGCCCCTATACGCCCCCTTTGCGGCGGACGAAATACGTCTGCGGCGAAGGGAGCTGCACATGCGCAGATTGACCTCTGCGCATGTGCAGAGTAAAAACATCGGCGGTACGGCCGCACGCGGGCCGTACCGCACGAAGCAGAATAAGGGCCTGTGTTTGGATTTCAATACTGCACACTGGCAATTCGAGAGTATCCTTTATGGCTGAAGGACTAGGAGAGAATGTTGCTAGCTTATTTGCAATTATATAAATATATTGATCCCAATCTGGGACATTAAAGTGCAATTACTAGCAGATAACACACCACGGTGAAGTAAACAATATCTGAGCAGTGTGTACGCAGATTGGACTGACAGAGATTATCTGCCTCCAATAATACACGATCTGCTCACCTGCACCCCTCTATCCAGCATATAAATAATACAATATATTGTTTAATTGGCAAGCCACAAACCAATAGGGAATACAACCCTAAATATCTTTGTAAATTTCACTTAACTTACCTTGCCCCTGGTGAGCCCCAGTTAAGATATAGCCGTTGGCTTTACTGGGTACACATCACCATTTTTTTCTGGAGTCTAAACATTGCATAATCCAGACTCTATTGTACTATTTCTGGAGCAGATAACACTATACACTCCAGATTCCAGTGTAGAACTTAACCACAAATAGCATTGCGTATTTGTTAATAGCTCACTGCTATTTTTTATACATCCAATAATCACAGGCTATTTTGTCCTACCTTTCTTAAATAAAACCTAATAAAAGTTACGTTTTAAATTTTATAAATTTACATTTTCAAGAGTGCCCCACAAAAAGAGTCCTCTTCTCTTCTTTTGCATAGAATGTATAGAATTGAAACTCCACACTAATTATAAGATTCAGCCCAGGGTGACACACAAGAGAGCCTTCACCATTAAAGCTCAAACTGACCTATAGTAAAAAAGAAGAGGGTGACACCCACTGGCGAAAATGTATATGACAAGTAATAACTCACAAAATATAAATGCTGTACACAGACCTGCAGCAGCGGATCACAGAAGCCTGCAGAAGGCCTCTAATAACACAAGACTCCCCCTACCACATTAGCATCTCCTGACTGTTAACTTACAGACTGGGTTTAAAAAGGGAGAGTTAGAAGCTGATTAGCCGGTGATAAAGTACCAGGCACTTTATCACTTCTCCTCTTTTATCACTGCTTCATACATTTACCCCTCTGCTCGGTGCCCTCGGCAGGCTTCCGTTTCCTTCTTTCCTAGTGGAGTTTTACCGAGTGGAAATCTGTAATCTCAACCTGGACGCCATGTGCTGTGACGAGAATCACCGGTGGTGCGTAACAGAATTCACAGGGAGCTGGACGGCTGGGTGCACCGCAGGAGGGTGCAAGGGCAACGGTAAGGGGGAAATGTTCTAGCATCACTATCATTATTAAACACATGAAGGGGTTTTACACCTTCTTTTTTTTTAAATTCAATTTTCTTTATTTGAGTTTTACATTTAAAAGACATGACATCACATTACTTTTTACATACATGCATACATCTAATTACAATAAACACAAGCCAACCCCCCAGCCCCCCCTCCAATATACCCCCCCCCCCACACACAATAAAGTAAAAAAAAAAAAAAAAAAAAAAACACTATCGGGTCTGTTTGGGTCATTTAGTCTATTCAATTTTGCTTGTACCTTATTATATATTGCCTTATTTTGTTTTTTGTATAATGCCCATATTTTGGACTGTAGTCGGTTGATGCTATCCATGCCTTTTTTTAGAATACTGTTCATGCATTTAATTTACATCTTTTATGTTTCTAGATATTTTGTGCAAAAATTCAAGTTTTAGTAATACGAGAGAAAAAACAAATAAATAAACTTTCTCTTTGTAGCACTCTTGTGATTATACGTTGTGTTTTACATTGTGTGTATATATGTTGTGTCGTTTGTGTTTTATAGTGATCTGGGATAGACGTATTGCACTCTATACTAAGCAAGCCTATTCCTGGATTTTGCGGTGAAGTGTTATCTCCTACTCTCTTTCTTTCTTGCCATAGCGAATAGTGCTCTCGCCCTTATCCCATTTATCGTGAAAAAAACTTTGTTTTATTTATTTATTTTTCTTTATAATTTTTTTCTTTATTTTTTTTTTTTTTCCCCTTCTTCCTTTTTTTTTTTTTTTTTTTCCCTTCCCCTTTCTGTTCTATTTATTCTTCCCATTCCCTCTCCTATCTTTGTGTAGTGTATTCTACAAATTGAGGAATTCTATTTATAGTTGTGTGGTGATTGTGAATTATGTGTTATATAAGTGGTATGAGTGATTCTCTCTGATTTTTGTGAAGAGTGTGTTATGTACGTATTATAGTATTTGTGACTTAACAAATGCACAAAATATGCATGCTTCCCTCTTTACCGACCATGACTAATCCTGCGCCTTTATCGAAGTTTACACTGGGGTTGTTATCTCATCTTGTTCATCTTCCTGCCATAGCAAATAGTGATCTCGCCATCTATCCCACTTGTCATGAAATTTTTTTTTAGAGTTTCTTGCATAGAACATATGCTTTTCGTGCTTCATGGTTTCACTAACCAATGCCCTCCACCCTGCCAGTGCTGGACTTTTAGTTGAGAACCACATGCGGGCTATCATTACTTTCGCCATTGTGATCAAACTAATAACATAGGAATAGAGCATTGGTGAGTGATCCCCCCCCATTTCTAGACCCAGCAGACAAGTTCTGGGATTCAGTTGAGTTGTGGCAGGAGTTGTTGTCCTAATATCTTTCCAGACCTTTTCCCAGAAAGAATATACTCTTGGGCAGACCCAAATCATATGTAGGAAATCGGCCTCTGATGCCCTACATCTAGGGCAGCTATCATCCTCTCTTATTCCAGCCTTATACATCCCCAGTGGAGTGCGATAGGTTCTGTGGAGTGAGAAGTAGTGTATTTGTTGATATCTAACAGAGGAGGTTGCGTGTTTAATAGATCCCAATATGGCTTCCCAATCCTCCAACAATATTGGGCCCAAGTCCATCTCCCATTTGATTTTTAATTTCTCCATTTGGGGTAAATGTTGACATATATTCAGGGTGTTGTATAGGCTGGATACCCTGCCTCTATTACCCAAATTTTGGAGCATTTTTTTTATCGGGGATTCGGATATTTCTATCCTGAGCCCCCCAAATTGGGCCTGGATCGCATGCCTCAATTGCAAGTATCTAAAAAAATATTCATTTGGGAGATTAAATTCTACTTGCAATTGTCCAAAGGTTTTAAGCAATCCATTGGTATATATTTGACTGATAACTATGATGTCGTTTTGGTACCATACATTGTTGGAGGATAATTTTTCTAATTCTGCAAATTTTCTATTAAACCACAGTGGTGAATCCTTATCTGTCCCTGACCATTCCCCTGCAGAATGAAGAGACCTCCATATTAGGACCGCCTGACGAAGAATAGGGGGCAGTTTATATGTAGAGATTCCTGACAGGAGCAGAGCCAATGGGGAAGCCCATTGGCCAACCTGTTCTCTTATATATGCATGTAGTAATAAATCCTTTGAGTTTTTAACCCATCCGACAAGATGTGCCGCTTGAGCCGCAATATAATAGTTTCTTAAATTTGGAAGAGCCAAACCTCCCTGATTTTTTGATTTGCATAAAGTTTTAATTGCTATACGTGGTGACTTATCATTCCATATAAAGGAAACTACCAATTTTTCTATTGCACTGAACACCTTTTTTGGTATATATATGGGCGAGTTCTGCCAAATGTAAAGATATTTTGGCTGTATTATCATTTTAAATAAGTTTATTCGCCCAGTAAGTGTCATGGGTAGCTTTTTCCATGTGTGCATACGGTCTTTAAATCCGTCTGTTACAGGATGGATATTGAGGTCCACATAGCTCTTTGGGCACGGAGTAATCCATATACCTAAGTATTTGATTTTTGTGGTCCACTTCAATAAGGATACAGCCTGCTGATCTTCAGGTATGTGGCCTGAGATTGGTAATATATTTGATTTATCCCAGTTAATACGTAAACCGGAAAAATCCCCGAATTTATTTACCACATCCAGAGTTTGTTGTAGGGATTTCCCAGCATCTTGCAGAAAAAGCAGCATATCATCTGCATATAGGGCTATAACTTCCTCTACCTCCCCTATTTTAATCCCCCTTATTTCTGGGTCTGTCCGTATTAAACATGCAAGTGGTTCTATAACTAGTGAGAATAGTGCCGGGGATAGGGGACAACCCTGGCGAGTGCCCCGTTTTAATTTAAATGAATTTGAGATATACCCATTTACTGAGACTCTTGCCACTATTGATGCATATAGCATCTGAATCCACTTGACAAATTGGGGTCCAAATGCCAATTTTCGTAACACAGCCCACATAAAATTCCAATCCACTGTGTCGAAAGCCTTGGCTGCGTCCAAGGACACAACCAGGGCTTCCGACTTTAAACTCTGGCCTCTCTGTAGGTGAAGGTATAAACGTCGCAAGTTCTGAGCTGTGGCTCTCTCTGGCATAAACCCTGCCTGGTCTGGGTGTACTACGGAGGTTATTACTTTATTAAGCCGTGTGGCTAGGATTCTCGCCAGTATTTTTACGTCGGTATTTAACAACGAGATTGGCCTATATGATTCAGGGAGTAGAGGATCCTTATCTTTTTTATTATCAATATAATCAGTGCCTCTGACATAGTAGCCGGGAGTGAGCCCCATTCCAATAATGAGTTAAACAACTCTGTAAGGTAGGGAACAAAAAAGTCTGCAAACTTTTTATAGACTTCAGCAGGAATACCGTCCCTTCCCGGCGCTTTAGAAGCCGGAAGGGATGATATAGCCTGGCCTACCTCCACCCTAGTGAATGGGACTTCTAGCAGATTTGAATCTGCCTGAGAGAGGGATGGCATATCTATTGGACTCAGGTACTCCTCTATCTGTTTTTGATTTGTTATACACCCTGAATCATATAGGTCAGAGTAATACCCCGAAAAAACCTCCACCATTTCTCCGGCCGTATAGCATATTTTCCCTTGGGGGTTTTTGATACTAGATATTGCATTATTACCGTTTTCGCCTTTGGCCAAATATGCCAGATAGCTACCCCCCACTTCTGTCTGATAGTAATGCCTATGCCTGGAGAACTGCATCTGTCTTTTTGTCTTATCATACAAGTATTCCACCCACTCCTGTTTTGCTTCCATTAGCTGTATTCTGACACTACCATTCCCAGAGCTAATATATTCCCTTTCAAGCAACTGGTATTTATTTGCCAAATTGTCTTCCTCTATCTTTCCCTTTCTTTTTATCTCTGTGATCTTTTTTATGAATGTCCCCCGCATCACTGCTTTTAGTGCATCGTGTTTAATGTCAATGTTAGAATATTGCCTGTTATCCAAGACATATCCCTCCCAATCCTGAGTCAGGGCTCTATCTGTGCCCATCTGCTCCAACCAAAAGGGGTTTAGTTTCCAGGCCACTTCTCCACGATCCAACGTTAGATCGATAGTTAACAGGATAGGAGAGTGGTCTGAGATCCCCCGAGCAAGGTATTTTACATCAGTAATTGCGGGAGCTAGTATAGGGGATATCAAGGCAAGGTCTATTCTTGAGTAGGTGTTGTGTGAGGGTGAGTAGCATGAGAACTGTAACAACTCTTGATTCCTCTGCCTCCAGATGTCTATTAAACCCAATTCCGCTATTATTTTAGAAAAGGGGGTGGGGGCACCTTTATTCAAGGTAGACATTTTTACGCCACACTCTTTCCATCTATCTAAGTTTTTGCACATTACATTATTAAAGTCCCCCATGCAGAGTATAGGGATTTCAGGATAGTCTGCTATGAATTTTAATAATTCATGGAGGACCTCATTGTTGTATGGCGGTGGTATATAGATGGCTATTATGTAGAGAGGTTTATAATTTACTACAGCTTTAAGAAATACAAATCTTCCTTTTGTGTCTAGCAAGCTCTTATCGACACGGAAATTCACAGTTTTTTTTACCAGCACTGTTACACCTCTGGCGTTCTGGGAGAAGGTTGAATGAAACGCGGATCCGATCCAAGGCTTTTTTAATGCCTTGATCTTGTCTCCATATAAGTGTGTTTCAGATAGACAGATTATATCTGCCGAGTATTTACGAATCTGGGACATCACAAGGGATCTTTTGATGTTATTATTTAGACCTCTGACATTCCAGCTCATAATATTCAATCCTAGTGCTCGTTTAGTCATAATGTATATTTATATATATTTTTTGGTTCATAGTATTAATGAGCACAGCTAACTTCGCTCTGTGTTCTGCGAATATTGCATTAAGATACATAACAGTTTGAGTTTCAAGCTTTTTCTCACTGACCTTAAACATCCATATTGAAAAGACTATTAACAATAAAAAAAAAAAATAATAATAATAAAGACATACATTTATAGACCACATCCCAGACATCTTCCCAAGTATCATCCCTGGTACCCACCCTAGCCCGCCCTGTATAACCTCACCCCGAGGAATACCTAACTCCCTAGATAAAATAAACTACCTAACTTACCCCTTTTGGGAGATGCAGGAAATAATTTCCCACCGCTATCTGTAGTTTATGGTTACTCCCCCTTTACTTAGTCGTTACCCTGGTGAAGGGACAAACATCAAAAAAAAAAAAAAAAAAGAAACCTACAGTATATATCTCTCACTTCCTTGACTAGAAAATCCACCACATCGCCTGGAACCCCAGTTTTATCTATCATATTCTCCACCTTCTTAAATAGTGTATTCCCATAGAGGAGAGATTAGGTGCAAGAGTACACCTAGTATATGCCAACCAGAATCTCTATTCTCCTACTTTAGCTACTGGTGCCTCAGAGAGGGAAGGACCCGAAAAGAAGATGGAGGGAAAAAAATTAATAAATAACTGAGTAAGTAGACCACCAATGCTGCAATATGTATATAGCTAGAGAATCTACCTCATCACGTAGACCTACAGTTTTATCTAACATAGTCGGCATCGTCTTAAATGAGGAAAAGAAAAAAAAGAGAGAAGAAAAAAAAAAAAAAAAAAACATATAGGGAAACACCAAAAAAAATAATAAAAAATAGATACAGTACCAGTGTATATCTCTCATTTCCTTGGCTAGAAAATCCACCACATCGCCTGCATAAAAATAAATTAACAACCAGAATGTCCGTTTTGTGCCAGCAAGTATCTATAAGGGTTACGTATGTATATATAAAGGACACAGACATTATTTCCCAAATATAGACCATATAGACATAAGTTGTAATGGAAAATCTACTTCATCACATAAATTCTCCCACTTTATCTCCTGGCACAAAAAAAAAAAAAAAAAAAAAAAAAAAAAATTTAATGTATAAACCCCCAATCTTCACATAGTGCGGAGACGCTCCTCCACCCATTTTTCTGCTTCTGCGGCATTGTTAAAAAAATGGGTTGAGTCCTCATAAACAACTCTCAGTCTCGCTGGGAACTGCATTGAATACTGTATATGTTTGTCTCTCAATTTGCGTTTGACCTGTGAAAAGCTGGCCCGGCTTTTCTGTACCTCAATGGCAAAGTCAGGATACAGAGAGACTGCATGATTGTCATACAGAAGTGCACCCTTTGCTCGGGCCAAACGTAGCACAGTGTCCCTGTCTTTGAAATGCAGGAAGCGAACTATTAATGTTCTTGCAGGGGCTCCGGGCTTAGGTGCTCCCCCCGGTATTCTGTGTGCCCGTTCAACAGCAAATTGTTGAGAGAATACTTCCTTCGTGAATAGTTGTGTCATCCAACTTTCAACAAATTTTCCTGGATCGGTGCCCTCGGTTCTCTCTGGAAGGCCTACTATTCGTATATTGTTTCGCCTCAGTCTGCCCTCCATATCTGAGAGCTTAGATTGAATTGTTGCCACTTGGGTTGATAAATTCTCCACTTTTCTTTTTAACGGGGAGGAGTCATCCTCCAGCTGCGATATACGATTCTCTGTTTCTGTTACCCTCTCACGCATTTTCTGCAGATCTTGTCGGAGCAGGGACACATCTGACTGTACTTGGCCAATTTTTTCCGTGACCCTGTGCTCTGATTCAGATATTGCTTGTATTATTTGCTGTGTAGAATGGACTGGCTCGTTAATGGAGCTGTCTATTTCCGTATGTGGGGCTGGTGAACTTGGAACACTTTGTGTGTTGGATCTGGACGACTGAGCATTTCGTGAGTACTTTTCTAGCTTAGCAGCTGCCGCCGCGGCAGTACCAGTCTTCCCCATAATTCAATTCGAGCAGGGTGGGATAGATAGGGAAAACAGTTACGTGCAAAAGATTAATACGGACCAATGATTTTCCCTTTCTCTTGTATCCCGGTAAGAAAGTGACCAGCTTCAGAATGGGCACCTGTCTGCGTCAGTGTGTCACATAATTAAGGGGGCCTTGCAGTGTATACTTAGTCCACAACTATTATCCTCCACGGCTTCCCCTTTAAATTCACAGCGATGAATAAATGGTGAGGCAAAAAAAAAAAAAAAAAAAAATATATATATATATAGTACCTTTAGTGGTGTACCCACCGCACAGAGCTCTGCCCCCAACTCCTGGTATACTCCACAGGTCCAGGAAGTACCAATATCGGCCGGATCAGTTGGTTTACCACAACTTTATTTTATGTGTCCACTTAGAAGAAGAGAGGGACCGCAAAGTAATAGTAGCACCTCTTTATTATCTGGCAGCTGCTGGTATCTGTGCTTCCAGGCTGTCCTATGGCAGATGCTTTACTGCAGCCAACACACCTGCTTTATCTTTGCCCCACAACTCCGTGCACCTGTGCCGCAGTATAGGGCTCAATGAGCCCAGCAGTTGTGTCCTTAACAGTAGTAGCCAGGGGTGTCTGAAGCCAGCTTAGCTCAGTGGTGTCCAATTCTCAGCGCCAGTGAGCCGGATTGTCTGTGCCGACTCTTTGCGCAGTCTTTCAATGTAAGCAGGGCAGCAGGGAGCCTGAGACTCGTTTCAGACGGGGGAGCGAGAGCAGGGTCCTGCGTGACTGCCTCTCGCCTGTCCGCCTCTTGTCTGTGCCGCTGCCCGACGCTCACGTCCCGGCTCTGTCTACACGCGCGCCCGCCGGAAGTCCAGCGTGTGTCCCTCGAGGCGGCCGTGCAGCAACTCAGCGAGGGGGAAACAGTTCCGTCGCTATCGTGAGGGACCTGCAGCCAGCGTCTCTCATTCAGATCAGGCTCCACGCGCGTAAGGTACAGGACATAGGTACATAGCATTTACCCGTACATCAACAACAATCATTGGGGTTTCTTTGGGTCTGCAGGATTTCTTGAGGCTTCACCAGGGGGGATCAAAGCATGATAGCGCGGATAAGCGGAGGGAGCTACAGCGTGCCGCTGCTACACCATACTACTCCAAGTCACGCCCCCGGGTTTTACACCTTCTGACAATTTGATCGTACAGTACCTTTCCTCCTGCAACTTTTCTACAGACACCAAACTCTAATGATGTATTCACTTGCCCTTGGACATGACACAAATCTGCACTTTGTCAGAATGCATTGTGTAACTGGTTCATATCGCATTACGGGACATATAATGCAACGTTAAAGTTGCAGGAAGGTTGGATTATACCGTACTGCTGAGTATGCTCAGGATTGTACAGTAGTGGTGTTTTTCCAGTTCTCATCGGGTTTTTGGCCACTGGTGGTAAGTGTAGATTTGCCCATAGCAACCAATATGTTTATCATTTGTAAGATGCAATAGAGAAGTGATAAATGTAATAGTGTTTGAGTTTATGGAGATCTGGAATTTCGGTTAAGATTGCCATATTTACAATGGCGGGGCCTACCTGCAGTGTTCAGTAGGACCCAGGACCATCACTGTCTAATGGGCGTGGGTCTGGGCCCTAGTAATGAGTACCTGTTCTTCCCACCTCTCGGTGCCACTGGCAAAACCATCCTGGACCCCTCCGATTACCTGGGCCCGGCACAGCTATTGGTGCTGGTTTTTGCCTTGTAAATGATTGCCATTTTTAAAAAAAATATGGACAATCTTGGCCGAAATCTAGGATATAGGGGGGGGGGGGGGGGATCTTAGAATGCACACCCAATATACATGAGGTGCTATCATGCTGGGACTTGTAGTTCTGCAATATACATGAGGTGCTATCATGCTGGGACTTGTAGTTCTGCAAAGAAAAACACGTGGTGCAGATGCACACTCCATATTATTAATCAATCAATCAATAACAGAGGTTCTTGGTATATCAATTGGCCAAGAAATATTTGCCCACCAACCAGCTTCACGGTAACCTCATTTCTGGTGGGTCCCTAATACTGAGTTTGGATCTGGGGCGGGGAACCCCAAAAAGGCCAGCATAAGCAAGTTACCCCAGGGCAGCACACAAGTGAAAAAACTAAGCTAGAAGTGTGTTAATAAGAAAGTAGCAGAAGCTAGAGGTTAAAATGTGTAGTGCTAGAGAAAGTATAATATTAGTGAAAATTAAATAGTGCTAAATAAATGTTAGGATCTAAGGAAACTCGGACCCTATCACATTTCTCTGTGGGAATCCAATTGGTTGCTACAGGCAACATCACCATCTTTCATTTTTAAAAATGTATATAAACGGGGTCGGGAAATCGTGTCTGTGCAGTTCCATCTATACGGACGTTTTATCCAGACCAGTCAAACTGCAACTTGTATGGACAGCCAGGCAATACCTGGGACCAAAGGGGTTGTGAGACCAAAAGATGGACAGGTGGATCCTATTAATGGGAACTCAGACAACAGAGCAGAAAGGGGAACAGCAGTCACCAGTGTTAACCAATCACATAGTATTTATAGTGCACAGATTTTTTATCTATACGTATATTAGCAATACTGCGGAATAATAACTATACCATTAATCACAACTTATTACGCTCTTACATACTGAACAACATTGTCTCCTCTTATTAATACTCTTCTTTCACAAATAGCAACATTTTGGACCAACCCGCAGTTCAGGGTCACCCTGGAGGACGCTGATGAAGACCAGAAAGGAAACGCAGGAGCCTCGCAATGTGCGCTTGTCGTTAGCCTGATGCAGAAAGAGCGCAGGAAGAAGAAGCCCCAAGGAGAGGATTTATATCCGATCGGTTACTATATATATAAGGTTAGTGTCCGATTATTCAAGACCAGACAGTCCTGATTCCAGAGAGCCAAGATGTCAGGAGGTCGCTCATCGCTAACGTTATTTCCTCAGCAGCCACACTCAGAACAGTCAGGACTTGGGAACTGGTTTAAGGGGTCACAGAGGATTTCAGCACTCAAACTTGCACTCGCCTAACTCATGGGGAACGGATCTAAATGGATCCTTCTGCAATAACGGTGGTGGTAACCATCATCCGCGGGTCTCAGAGGAGGGGGCGGAGCTAAAATGTCCACAATCGTGTCATTTTAAGCCCCGCCCCTCCACGGAGATCCGTGAATTGGGATATTTGACATCCTGGGGGTGGGGCTTAATGACGTCACACTCAAGCCCCGTCCCCGAACTGCAGCTGCAAGTCTCCTCTGCTGATAGTCGGCAACCCTGAAGTCCCATCATGCCTTGCCCCGGTTTTGCTATTAGGAAATGCTAAAACTAAAGCGAGGCATGCTGGGATGTATAGTTTCAAAACCACTGGAGGACCAAGGTTGGACATGCCTGGTCTAGTCTGTCTTTTATATTTGTGAACAGGGGAAAAATCATCAATGGTCGCCGACCATCGCATGATTTCGCCCCCATACGGTCCCCTGTTAAACATCCATTCTCAATCCGCCGGGGATATTCGAATTACAAATCTATTCTGCTTGGTGAGCCAACGTGAATCAGGCTCTGAGACCACCAATTTTTTTAGATTTAAGGCCCCCATACACTAGCCGATTTTGGTCCGATTTCGGCCAGATCAGTCGGATCTGGCCGAAATCGGACCAAAATCGGCTAGTTTTGATGTCCCCTCAGATCCGATGCGCGGTCCCGTGCGCATCGGATCTGCGTCGGGTGGTCGGACCTGCTGCACGTCCGACCACCCGACTTGGGACCTAGTGGGGCGGCGCGGCGGTGGAGGGAGCAGGGGGGGCTGGGGACGCTGCGGGGGACACAGGCGGCATAGAGCTGGGCAGGGGGAGCCGGCCGGGAGCTGTCAGTAATGAATAAAAAAAAAAGCCCATACAATGAATGGGCGGCCTGTGATTGGCTGAGCGCTCTCTCAGCCAGTCAGCAATTGGCTGAGAGAGCGCTCAGCAGCCAATCACAGGCTGCCCATTCATTGTATGGGCTTTTTTTTTTATTCATTACTGACAGCTCCCGGCCGGCTCTCCCTGCCCGGCTCTATGCCGCCTGTGTCCCCCGCAGCCCCCCCTGCTCCCACCAGCAGCCCTGCTCGGTAGCCTCCCCCCCCCCCCTGCTCCCCGGGTTTTTTACATGTGATAAATCGAGACGATTTATCACATGTAAAAAATGGCACATCAAGTGCCAATCTAATCAAGCTCCCCCGGGGAGCAGCAGGGGAAGCTCAGGGGGAAGTCGGGGGCGACTTGTCCTAAGGACAAGTCGCCCTAGTGTATGGGGGCCTTTAGGTTTAATATTTGAAAAAGGTTCCACATCGGCAGAGTAAAATGAATGAATGATAACATAGCAGTAAAAAAAATTCGAATCAAATGAGAGAATAGGAATAAACTTGTACAAATGCTTACAGGTAACTGGTCTTTTCTGGCCACCGTCATAACTAACTCAATTTTATAATTGCTCAACCGAGTATAAACTTATCACACAGAGCTGTGCACACTGGGGTATCAGACAGAGCTGTGCACACTGGGGTATCAGACAGAGCTGTGCACACTGGGGTATCAGACAGAGCTGTGCACACTGGGGTATCAGACAGAGCTGTGCACACTGGGGTATCAGACAGAGCTGTGCACACTGGGGTATCAGACAGAGCTGTGCACACTGGGGTATCAGACAGAGCTGTGCACACTGGGGAATCAGACAGAGCTGTGCACACTGGGGTATCAGACAGAGCTGTGCACACTGGGGTATCAGACAGAGCTGTGCACACTGGGGTATCAGACAGAGCTGTGCACACTGGGGTATCAGACAGAGCTGTGCATACTGGGGTATCAGACAGAGCTGTGCACACTGGGGCAGTTGGGCTAATACTCCAGCATTTTCTTTTCCAGTTAATGTCACATGTATTCACTATTCTGTCACCCATTGGGGCTGATTCTGTGTTGCACGGATCTCTGTGCATGAACGTGTATAGCATAGAGCACATACTAAGAATGGAAAATTATGTATCTCTTATATATTTGGCTACATCTGTCACTCAAAGTGTGTGAGTGTGTCTCTAACGCTGGGTGGAGCCTCTGACTCACATGACTGACTCACATGACAGAGAACCAGCCCAGTGAGCCCACAGTGCCAGACACCCTCTGCCTCCCCATGCTGCTCCACAGCCACCAGGTGAGCGCCCCCCGCCGCCCCCCCCCCCTCCCGCGATTTGCGGCACCCCCACCCCCCGCGACCCCCCCTACCGCGATTCGTGGCAAAACACCCCCGCCCCCCCTCCCGCGATTCGTGGCACACCCCCCCACCCGCGACCACCCCCCTCTCACGATCTCACACCCCTCCCCCCCTCCCGCGATTTGCGCTAAAACACCCCCCCGCCCGCGATTCGTGGCACCCACCCCCCTCCCGCGATTCGCGGCACACCCCCCGTGACCCCCCTCCCGCGATTCCCGGAAAAACACCCCCCCCCTCCCACGATTCGCATCACCCGCCCCAGCAACCCCCCCCCTCCCTCGATTCGCGACCCCCCCTCCCGCGATTCGCAGCAACCCTGCCCCTGCAACCTCCCGTGATTATCGGCACACCACCCCCCTCCCGCGATTTGCGGACACCCCCCACCTCCCCCTCACGGCAACCCCAGGATTAAATGGCACATGCAAAACACTGACATGGCTATGGTCGACAATGAAAAAGGTTGACATGAGTTTTTGAAGATTTTTTTTTCAATTTTTGAATGTTTTCATATTCATTCTCATGTGTCAGCATGGACACCATTGAAGAGCCACCCCCCGCGACTCCCTCCTCCAGTGATTTGCAGCACACACACAAGCCCCCCCCCCCCACGACCCCCCCTCCCACGATTCACGGCACCCCCCGCGACATCCCCCTCCCACGATTCGCGGCAACCCCCTGACCCCCCCCTCCCGCGATTCGCTGCAAACCCCCGTGTCCCCTCCCGCGATTCGGGGCACCCACACCCCCCGCAACCCCCCCTCCCGCAAATCGCTGCACCACTGTCCCCACCCGACCCACCCTCCCGCGATTCATGGACACCCCCCCCCCACGCGATTCACGGCAACCCCAGGATTAAATGGCACAAGCAAAACACTGACATGGCTATGGTCGACAATGAAAAAGATTGACATGAGTTTTTGAAGATTTATTTTTCATTTTTTGAATGTTTTCATATTCATTCCCATGTGTCGACATGGACACCAATGAAGTGCCACACTTATGTCAACATTTACATGTGTTGGACAAAAAAAGGGGAAAAGTCGACACACAGTGTCGAAATTAGGGCGCTGAGTATATTATAATGCAAAAAAAAAAGAAGAAATTTTTCTTTTTGTATAAATAATTGTATTCAATTAAAAAATGATGAATAATACACAATGACAATTTAATCTGAGAGCTGCAGCCTTCTCAGTGTACAAGTGTTAGTACACTACAACTGATTGCCTGCAGGAAACCTAAAGCAACCCGCTGGAAATCAGAAGACAAAAATGGACAGAAGAAAAAGAATAGAAAGCTGCGCTAATGTGTTATCTAGTACCATGGAAGAATGCACTTACAACAAAGGGGTGTGTTATAAAATATTTTACTGAAAATATTGAATGCTAAATAGACATTTATTTTTAGAAAAAAATGATAACAATATACAAATGCTAATCAAGTTGGCCACCTAAAAACATATATCAATATAGGTTAATACAGATAACAATTAGTTGATAATCATGAACAGTAATAAAATGTTTGAAGACATTATAGGCAGGTCCTGTCTTTCTAGTAAAAAAACCACTTTGAATGGAGTGGTATATAACAGTCACAGTTTGTTATAAAAGACGCTGTAACTGCGTCTCTCACCTGCGCCTCCAGGCGCTGCTGGCTAGGTCTGAGTGTCCCTCCAATGCAGCCGGGGAGGGGAGCTGGCCAGATTGTTGTTGTTGCTGGCAGCCGCTCTTACCCTCCGGAACCGTGACGCTAAGATGTAAAAAGCGGTGGCGTCTCTCTCACAGACGCTGGGTTCTCTGGTGCAAAGCTGGAGTTCTCAGGGTGCCGGATGGAAATGCAGCAAGGTGGCGGGTGGATACTGCCGGTGCAGGTGCCGTGATTAGTCTGCTGTTTTAATGGTCGAGCAGTATGCAGAGAGTATTTCGCAGGCTGTATGTACCGGTTGACTGGACAATCCCTCTAACGCGTTTCGCCCCTATTGTGGGGGCTTTTTCAAAGAGTGAATTTGAATTTTGAAAAAGCCCCCACAATAGGGGCGAAACGCGTTAGAGGGATTGTCCAGTCAACCGGTACATACAGCCTGCGAAATACTCTCTGCATACTGCTCGACCATTAAAACAGCAGACTAATCACGGCACCTGCACCGGCAGTATCCACCCGCCATCTTGCTGCATTTCCATCCGGCACCCTGAGAACTTCAGCTTTGCACCAGAGAACCCAGCGTCTGTGAGAGAGACGCCACCGCTTTTTACATCTTAGCGTCACGGTTCCGGAGGGTAAGAGCGGCTGCCAGCAACAACAACAATCTGGCCAGCTCCCCTCCCCGGCTGCATTGGAGGGACACTCAGACCTAGCCAGCAGCGCCTGGAGGCGCAGGTGAGAGACGCAGTTACAGCGTCTTTTATAACAAACTGTGACTGTTATATACCACTCCATTCAAAGTGTTTTTTTTACTAGAAAGACAGGACCTGCCTATAATGTCTTCAAACATTTTATTACTGTTCATGATTATCAACTAATTGTTATCTGTATTAACCTATATTGATATATGTTTTTAGGTGGCCACCTTGATTAGCATTTGTATATTGTTATCATTTTTTTCTAAAAATAAATGTCTATTTAGCATTCAATATTTTCAGTAAAATATTTTATAACACACCCCTTTGTTGTAAGTGCATTCTTCCATGGTACTAGATAACACATTAGCGCAGCTTTCTATTCTTTTTCTTCTGTCCATTTACATGTGTTGACCTTTCTGTGTTTATTTTTTCTTGTAGCGATTTGTGGCACACCCCCCCCCGCGACCCCCCCTCCTGCAATTCGCGGCACCCCCCACCCCGTGCCCCCCCTCCCGCAATTCACGGCACCCCCGCGACCTCCCACGATTCGCAGCAACTCGCGACCCTCCCGCGATTCACGGCAACCCACCGTGCCCCCTCCCGCGATTTCCGGTACCTCCCCCCCCCCATATGCCCACACACCCCTATCACTACCCAGCTTCCTGCTCTCCTGAATCGTAACTTTCACCACTGGGGAGTCGCTGATGCTGTGTTGCCCACATACCCCTATCATGCCTCATAGCTCAGCCTCCTGCTCTCATGCACCCTAACTTCCACCCAGTAGGAGGAGTCACTGACTCAGGGCCACCGTCCTGTACTCCTGTACTGCCACGCTGGACCCCCACCCACTGGCAGAAGCTGCACAGTGTTTCCAACCCTCCTCTTTAGTCCCCCTTATGCCCACACACCCCTATCACTACCCAGCCCCCTGTTTTCCTGTGTCGTGACCTCCGCCAGTGGGGAGCCGCTGACTCAAAAACACCCTACTATACTATTGCACACACACACACACACCTACCTAAACAACACGCACACACAGCCCCCCCACACCCACAAATGTCACTGTACCATCCACACTATCAATGTACATCTTACTCTGTAACCGCTTTTTAATTAAACAAAACAATACACACCCCCTTCCAAATCATATGCTCACTATTTGACACATTTCACCTATAACTCAAGTTGCAATACAGGGCATCTTTCATACAATTCTAACCATATTTCTCATATACAAACGTTCACAAATTAAGGGGGCGCAGCCCATTACGACCGTGTGAAGAGCGCCTGTAGGGCGCAATGAATCACCTAGTTTTGTATATATCTGTCCTATTGTGAGTTCTGTCGGACAGCTCTGTCTTTCCATGAAATACAGTAGGATGTTTTGGGAAGGCAACTGAGTGGCCTCCATCCAAATGTACAGAACCACCCTGACTCGGTATAAGGGAGTCAATTGTGACTCGCCATAAGGGAGTAAATCGTGACTCGGCATAAGGGAGTAAATCGTGACTCGGCATAAGGGAGTAAATCATGACTCGCATAAGGGAGTAAATCGTGACTCGGCATAAAGGGAGTAAACCGTGACTCGGCATAAGGGAGTAAATCGTGACTCGGCATAAGGGAGTAAATCGTGACTCGGCATAAGGGAGTAAATCGTGACTCGGCATAAGGGAGTAAATTGTGACTCGGCATAAGGGAGTAAATTGTGACTCGGCATAAGGGAGTAAATCGTGACTCGGCGTAAGGGAGTAAATCGTGACTCGGCGTAAGGGAGTAAATCGTGACTCGGCATAAGGGAGTAAATTGTGACTCGGCATAAGGGAGTAAATCGTGACTCGGTATAAGGAAGTAAATCTTGCCTCGGCATAAGGGAGTAAATCGTGACACAGCATAAGGGAGTAAATTGTGACTCGGCGTAAGGGAGTAAATCGTGCCTCGGCATAAGGGAGTAAATTGTGACTCGGCATAAGGGAGTAAATCGTGACTCAGTATAAGGGAGTAAATCGTGACTCGGCGTAAGGGAGTAAATTGTGACTCGGCGTAAGGGAGTAAATTGTGACTCAGCATAAGGGAGTAAATCGTGACTCGGTATAAGGAAGTAAATCTTGCCTCGGCATAGGGGAGTAAATCGTGACTCGGCATAAGGGAGTAAATCGTGACTCGGCATAAGGGAGTAAATCGTGACTCGGCATAAGGGAGTAAATCGTGACTCGGCATAAGGGAGTAAATCGTGACTCGGCATAAGGGAGTAAATCGTGACTCGGCATAAGGGAGTAAATCGTGACTCGGCATAAGGGAGTAAATCGTGACTCGGCATAAGGGAGTAAATCGTGACTCGGCATAAGGGAGTAAATCGTGACTCGGTATAAGGGAGTAAATCGTGACTCGGCGTAAGGGAGTAAATCGTGACTCGGTATAAGGAAGTAAATCTTGCCTCGGCATAAGGGAGTAAATCGTGACTCAGCATAAGGGAGTAAATTGTGACTCGGCATAAGGGAGTAAATCGTGACTCGGTATAAGGGAGTAAATCGTGACTCGGCGTAAGGGAGTAAATCGTGACTCGGTATAAGGAAGTAAATCTTGCCTCGGCATAAGGGAGTAAATCGTGACTCAGCATAAGGGAGTAAATCGTGCCTCGGTGTAAGGGAGTAAATTGTGACTCGGCTTAAGGGAGTAAATTGTGACTCAGTTTAAGGGAGTAAATTGTGCCTCGGCATAAGGGAGTAAATTGTGACTCGGCATAAGGGAGTAAATTGTGACTCGGTATAAGGGAGTAAATCGTGACTCGGTATAAGGAAGTAAATCTTGCCTCGGCATAAGGGAGTAAATCGTGACTCAGCATAAGGGAGTAAATTGTGACTCGGTATAAGGGAGTAAATCGTGACTCGGCGTAAGGGAGTAAATCGTGACTCGGTATAAGGAAGTAAATCTTGCCTCGGCATAAGGGAGTAAATCATGCCTCGTGTAAGGGAGTAAATTGTGACTCGGCTTAAGGGAGTAAATTGTGACTCGGTATAAGGGAGTAAATCGTGACTCGGCATAAGGAAGTAAATCTTGCCTCGGCATAAGGGAGTAAATCGTGACTCGGCATAAGGGAGTAAATCGTGCCTCGGCATAAGGGAGTAAATCGTGCCTCGGCATAAGGGAGTAAATTGTGACTCGGCATAAGGGAGTAAATCGTGACTCGGTATAAGGGAGTAAATCGTGACTCGGCATAAGGGAGTAAATTGTGACTCGGCATAAGGGAGTAAATTGTGACTCGGCATAAGGGAGTAAATTGTGACTCGGAATAAGGGAGTAAATCGTGACACAGCATAAGGGAGTAAATTGTGACTCGGCGTAAGGGAGTAAATCGTGACACAGCATAAGGGAGTAAATTGTGACTCGGCATAAGGGAGTAAATCGTGACTCGGCGTAAGGGAGTAAATTGTGACTCGGCATAAGGGAGTAAATTGTGACTCGGTATAAGGGAGTAAATCGTGACTCGGCATAAGGAAGTAAATCTTGCCTCGGCATAAGGGAGTAAATCGTGACTCGGCATAAGGGAGTAAATCGTGACTCTGCATAAGGGAGTAAATCGTGCCTCGGCATAAGGGAGTAAATTGTGACTCGGCATAAGGGAGTAAATCGTGACTCGGTATAAGGGAGTAAATCGTGACTCGGCATAAGGGAGTAAAACGTGACTCAGCATAAGGGAGTAAATTGTGACTCGGCATAAGGGAGTAAATCGTGACTCGGTATAAGGGAGTAAATCGTGACTCGGCATAAGGAAGTAAATCGTGACTCGGCATAAGGGAGTAAATTGTGACTCGGCATAAGGGAGTAAATCGTGACTCGGTATAAGGGAGTAAATCGTGACTCGGCATAAGGAAGTAAATCTTGCCTCGGCATAAGGGAGTAAATCGTGACTCAGCATAAGGGAGTAAATCGTGCCTCGGTGTAAGGGAGTAAATTGTGACTCAGCATAAGGGAGTAAATTGGGACTCAGTTTAAGGGAGTAAATCGTGACTCGGCATAAGGGAGTGACTCGGTTTAAGGGAGCAACTACAGATACTGCAACTCAGACCCTTACGGTCCAATAAACTAATACTGCTTTCACATTGCACAGCCGGGTCGCAGCTCAATTTCTCCAAATCACTGTCTGCTTCATAAACATAGATTAGGTATTAAATGGAAAAAGTATAAACGCATTAATCCAAAATACATACAGGCTTTATGGATGCACCCATGTAATCCCATCACTATATAAAATATAATGCTTATTTCAAGTCTGAGCTATTAGAAAGAGATTTACAACATTTACAGTCTCTTTGTTCTCCTTTTCTGCAGGTCCCCAATGAGGTATGACGTCCTTGCTGTCCCCTACACTCCGGAAGGTCCAGGACTCTCTCTGTCTGTCATTAAAGACCTATGCTCATAGCCAGTACTTTCTGTTCACCCTAATATCACAAGTCATATTTTCTCTGTATACATTTCTGTGTGCCAAATTCCACATCCGTTGTGCATTGTATATGTCTCTCTACACCTGCTTCTCTCTACACCTGCTTCTCTCTACACCTGCTTCTCTCTACACCTGCTTCTCTCTCTGCTCTGTATATGTCCCTATACACCTGCTTCTCTCTCTGCTCTGTATATGTCCCTCTACACCTGCTTCTCTCTCTGCTCTGTATATGTCCCTCTACACCTGCTTCTCTCTACACCTGCTTCTCTCTCTGCTCTGTATATGTCCCTATACACCTGCTTCTCTCTCTGCTCTGTATATGTCCCTCTACACCTGCTTCTCTCTCTGCTCTGTATATGTCCCTCTACACCTGCTTCTCTCTACACCTGCTTCTCTCTCTGCTCTGTATATGTCCCTATACACCTGCTTCTCTCTCTGCTCTGTATATGTCCCTATACACCTGCTTCTCTCTCTGCTCTGTATATGTCCCTATACGGCTGCTTCTCACACTACCTACCCTTAAGGTGCCCACAGACGCATCAATTATCGAATGCGTTTTGTACTTTTTAAGCACAAATTGCATCTTATGTACAATTATTGGATGGTGTTTATGTTCCCTGGAGCCCGATATTGTATGTCTAAAAAAGTATGTGCTGCACGTACTTTTTAGACTACATCTGAAATTTAACATTACAAACATGGGTTTATCACATGCATCCAAGTGCACATCTCATAGCAAGCTGGAAGAAAAATTGTATAGAACCATTGTACAGTCAAAAACGCATAGCACAGTACAATTGTAGCGTCTGTGGGCACCTTAACTCTGTACTTATTTTCTTTTCTCTATGTTAACACTATCTTTCTGAACTACACTGTTGTACCAGAGCCATGATTCCTCAATCCTGCGCATTCCCTATTCACTCTGCATGCTTTCTGCCCCCGGGTGTGTTGTGGCATGGGCCACTGTGCAAAGGGGTCAAGGGTGCAGGTGGAGGGGGGAGAGGAGGATAGGAGGAGGGAGAGGAGGGAGAGGACTATTTTGTCCATTCTCTTTACCTGCTGCATACCTCCCAACTGTCCCACTTACTGCGGGAACATCCCGATATTCTGGGATGTTCCTGCATCCCGCCCGGGGCCGCCATTGTCCCACGGTGGGGGGGGGACAGTTGGGAGTCCCCCCAGCCTGGCAAGAATAGACGCTGTGCGCATGCGCACAGCGTCTATTCAGCGCCGACGTGCGGCGGAAAACGGGGCGCGGCCGGAGGACGCGCGAGAGTCCCGACCTCCAGACTGCACAATTTGGGAGGTATACTGCTGCCTCATGTCCTGACCATCCCTGCCATGCTCACTTCTTGCCCCAGGTCTCCTTACCTGCACCTCATGGTCTGTCTCCCTCTCCTTCTAGATTGTAAGCTCCTTAGAGCAGGGCCCTCCTCCCTCCTGTTCTCACAGCACTTTCTTGCCTTTCAATTACAGCTCTCTTACTCTGTATACCCTGTACTGTTATAATGTGTTACATATATATATATATATATATATATGCACTAAAAGTGTAGCCCTAAATAATGGCCATGTCCATTTTCGTTCCCTGATGACCAACAATCCAATCCTGAGGGCTAGTTTTGTGACCGTGGCCACACGGGTGTATACTGTTAATGCATCATTATGTGGATATAAATGGATTTCATCATTGGAAATAATAACAGCTTTGGGACTAATACATTGGTGGGATGGGAGCAGAACACTACAGAAGGGCCAACACTACGCCCCACCATGGGTAACCCCGTATATTGGGTGATACGTTACAGCTCACCAGTTTTTTTGAGGGTTCCCTCAGCACAAAAGGAATCGAGGAGCCAGACGAGGGGCCTCAACCGTTTAGATATGTGTGGTGTCCTCTATTATGGAAGGAAACTGATCTTCTCCGTTACGGTATTCGGTCGACGGATCTACGATATCTAGAACGACCATGTTAAGGTTGACTACGCTTAGTTGAACCCTTCTAGTTAGATGCCTAAAGATAATTGGCCGCATCTAGATCAACAATAATGGAAGTTAGATGCCAGGGTTAGAGCGACTGGAGCGTAGTCAACAGTCACATGGCCGACATGAGTTTTAGAGTGAGAATGTAATAGAGGGGACCCCTGTGACCTTCGGCACCAAAAAAAGTTCAACTCATGTCGACCATGTGACCATCAACCACTCTCGTCACTCTAACGCTGACATCTAACTTCCTCTACTGTTGCTCTAGATGCGGTAAACTATCTATAGACATTTAACTGGACGGGTTCCATTAAGGGTGGTCAATCTAGACAGCGTTGATCCGCGATACAATAACCCTCTGTTACACGGTGCAGAATATAATACAGAATAAAGACAGATAATACAGAATACAGTAGATGTAATATAATATAGAGATTAAGGCAGAGACCGGCCATATATGAAACTATAACTAAGCTCTGTATTTCCATATCTGTGTCAGACCCTCTCCGAGGCCCCCATGGGGAAGGACTTCTTCCAGAAGAATAAAGAGGTTGCTCGTGTAGACATCTACAGAAACACCCGTGAGGTGTCAAACCGGTACCAGCTTCCGATCGGGAAATACCTGATTGTTACAACAACCTACAAACCCAACAATGAAGCCGATTTCTGCCTCCGAATCTTCACAGAGAGAGATGTTTCAGCTCTGTAAGTGGAAGATCTCAGTGTTACTGCGAGCCCATGTAACCGACCAAATGCTAGCTTGTAGCACACATATACCATCTCTCACCTGGTGACACAATTCTACCACTGGCACCTTCTTGCCCGTCCCCTGCACCTTCTTGCTACCCCCACCAGCTTCCTTCTGCCGAAGCACATGGGTATGGTTCTGGGCTATAATTGGATAGCATAATAATGACCATCGGTCACAAAGCAGCCCATTTATCGGACCAAAAATGAATGCATGTAATTCAGGGTTGCCTACTTTTAGGCCGCCCTGTCCGGGAGAGCTAGAGGAAGCGGGAGACAGGACCGGGTCCCCCTTAGTTTAATGAGAAAGCGCCGGATCCCGGGTCAGACTCGGGATTGAGATCCTGATTCCGACCCGGCAAAGCGATGTGAATGGGGTGTCAGTCAGCTTGATTATACCATCAGTGAATAAGCAGGGATAGCCATAAAAGCTGGTCTGTAGGCGTGCCTGGTGGACCGCCACTGTGTAAGATGATGTGGGGTTTTTTTGTGTATTTAACAACGAGAAGCTTTATTTGTTTGTTTTGTGCCACATTAGAGAGATCTTTGTACTTTAATTAATTCCTAATCAGATATGCATTTGTTACAGACAAAAGAAATGGTTCAAACCATGGGCGCCAGTGGGACGTAAGGGCTAAATTTTCTAGGGTTTCTAAAAATGAAATGGTGCAGTTGCTCATAGCAACCAATGAGATTCAGTCTATCATTTCTCTAATGCATCCTAGAAAATGATATAGAGAATCTGGTTGCTATGAACGAAGTCGCCACTTCCTTTTTAGAACCTTTATTAAATTTACCCCTTAGTGAACCAGTTTTTTTTAATTGATTTATCAATATTACCAGGATATATGTTGTCACTGATTGACATTTATTGTATTTTAGTGACGTTGGAAATGGGGTGGATACACATGTGTATGAGGTAAAATATACAGAGGAGTATCATTATCAGTTATAAATGTACAGCATGTATGTGGCAATCACCAACATTTTATGTCCTGTTCATTATCATGAAGGATGACTAGTTGCAATGACCGGTGGCAGACATTACCATATTGGAATTTTTTTTTACCTAAATACTCGTTGCCAGGAGTTCATGTTCATTGACTGGAGTTATATGCTCATTGCCAGGAGTTCATGTTCATTGACTGGAGTTATATGCTCGTTGCCAGGAGTTCATGTTCATTGACTGGAGTTATATGCTCGCTGCCAGGAGTTCATGTTCATTGACTGGAGTTATATGCTCGTTGTGAGGGTTTTATACTTGTTGTCAGGGGTTACATGCTCATTGCCACAGAGCTACATGCTCGTTGCCACGGAGCTACATGCCCATTGCCAGGGGCAGCACTGCGATTTTGCACAGTGGCCGATTACAGAACGACTGTGCATGCATTACATTAATTATTTATTTATTTTGTTCCTTGCAGCCATTATCGGATTCCGCACCAGACACAGAGTCTCCTGATGGATCTGAGGAACAGACTGAAGAGGTAACATAACTAATTTTTTTATGTTGGATTGTAAGCTCTTGTGACTAGGGGCATCAGTTTAGTTGAAGTGATTTGCTACAGTGCTTTCATGTAACACTGCTGACAGTACAGTATACGGCGGCCGGTCCTTACAGGAAAAGTTCCATGGTAGCCAGCAGGCATAGAGTTTATGTTGTGATTAACGGATCTATAGATACAAACAGCGATGAGGGAATAATACATCTTGTGGTGTGACTGGGGTAATGTGGTGTGACTGGGGCAGTGAGGTGTGACTGGGGCATTATGGTGTGACTGCGGTACTGTAGTGTGACTGGGGCAGCGTGGTGTGATTGAGACAGTGTAATGTTACCGAGGTAGTGTGGTGTGACTGGGGCAGTGTAATGTTACCAGAGTAGTGTAATGTTACCTGGGCAGTGTGGTGTGACTGGGGCAGTGTGGTGTTACGGGGGCAGTGTGGAGTGACTGGGGCAGTGATATGTTACCAGGGCAGTGTGGAGTGACTGGGGCAGTGAGGTGTGACTGGGGCATTATGGTGTGACTGCGGTACTGTGTAGTGTGACTGGGGCAGCGTGGTGTGATTGAGACAGTGTAATGTTACCGAGGTAGTGTGGTGTGACTGGGGCAGTGTAATGTTACCAGAGTAGTGTAATGTTACCTGGGCAGTGTGGTGTGACTGGGGCAGTGTGGTGTTACGGGGGCAGTGTGGAGTGACTGGGGCAGTGTAATGTTACCAGAGTAGTGTAATGTTACCTGGGCAGTGTGGTGTGACTGGGGCAGTGTGGAGTGACTGGGGCAGTGTGGAGTGACTGGGGCAGGATAATGTTACCGGAGTAGTGTGGTGTGACTGGGGCAGTGTAATGTTACTGAAGTAGTGTAATGTTACAGGGGTAGTGTGGTGTGTCTGTAATTGTATGATGTGATGGGGTAGTGTAGAACCATGTGCAGTAATGCGATTAGCCCGTATTCAGTAAGGACTGGGTGCAGAACCAGGCGCAGTAATGCGATGAATCTGCTTTCAGCAAGGACTGGGTGCAGAACCAGGTGCAGTAATGCGATGAATCTGCTTTCAGCAAGGACTGGGTGCAGAACCAGGTGCAGTAATGCGATTAGCCCGTATTCAGTAAGGACTGGGTGCAAAACCAGGTGCAGTAATGCGATTATGGCTGTATTATTTCCATATTACATGATGTGGAGGATCTGCTACTTATAGCATCTTTACTGCACGTTTCTCTATCAGGAAGGTGAATACAATTTGGAGGAACTGAGGAATGTCCTGAACCAGAGGTTACTGGAGCGTAAGTCAGGGGTGGATACAGAACAAAATGACCGGGGGCCACCATGACTGGCGAAGAGGGTGAAGGAGGGCTATATGCATGCACTAAAGATGCGCATGCTACTGGAAAATTGTGCGTGACCATGCAACAAGTGTCATGTCCTCCAATGAAATTCCATATATGTATGATGGGGAGAGTGTGACAGGAGAGAAAGAGGATGATGGGGAGATAGTGATGCAGGGGAAAGGCAGCGGGTGACAGGGAGAGATAGTGGGAGATGAAGAGGCAGCGGGTGACAGGAAGAGATAGCGGGAGATGAAGATGCAGAGGGTGACAGGAAGAGATAATGGGAGATGAAGAGGCAGAGGGGGACAGGGAGAGGCAGCGGGTGACAGGAAGAGATAGTGGGAGATGAAGAGGCAGAGGGGGACAGGGAGAGGCAGCGGGTGACAGGAAGAGATAATGGGAGATGAAGAGGCAGAGGGGGACAGGGAGAGGCAGCGGGTGACAGGAAGAGATAATGGGAGATGAAGAGGCAGAGGGGGACAGGGAGAGGCAGAAGGTGACAGTAGAGGGTGAACGTAAGAAACATTTGTGTAATGTCAAGGAATGGGTGATGGGAATGGGTTATGGATGACTGGCCAACGGTCGGAATCCCATTGGTCCGCATGCCGACGTATAAATCCAGACTGTCCAACAGTCGGGATCCCAACCAGCAGGGGCTATTCTCCCTTGTGGTAGTCCATGTCCCCCATGAGAATAGAACCTGTGGCAAGCGCAGCAAGCCTGCAAGGGGCTTTTTTTTTGCGTTTGCCGCGCCTCCCCCCCCCCCACTGCCGGAGTACCGGTGGCCAGTATTCCACTATCAACAGTCATACCACATCTGATGGGAAGGCAGTGAGTGATACATGGGGAGGCAGATGGTGACGGGGGAGAGGCTACAGGTGACAGCAAAGAGACCGGTATATATGGTTGGAGTCGGAGAGAAAGTGAGTGGTGCGGAAAGGCAGTGGGTGACAGGGACAAGGTGTTGGGTAGAGGCAGTAAGTGACAGGGAGAGGGAGTAGGTGAGACAGAAGGGCATATACCTTGCCCCACCGCCCGCCCCCCATGACTCCGCCCATACAGTAAATGCATTATTACCCCATATGTTTCTGCGTACAAAATGTATTTTTTTTGTGCAGGTCCAGATATTAAAACGGACGGATTCAATCTGGGAACATGCAGGGAAATGATTAATCTGCTGGATGTATCCTTCTGTAGTGATACTGATGTGTGCCAGTATAGAGGGCAGACTTCTCCTTGCTGGAGAAGAGGACAAGTAATGATGATTCTGCTGAGAGTACACTTGCCTACTTTGGAAAAGGCATGTCAGGGAGATGTGAAATACACCTATAAGCGCAGTGGGCGTGTACTGCTACATCTGATCGTGTCGCCGTGAAATTACATATCCAAATGTTGATGAGCCCCAAAGCAGTCAGTAGGATCTACTTTACTTGTTGCAGAAAAGACAATGATACGTGTCAGAGCTTGTTCATGTATTGTGTCTTACATGCGGTTCTAGATAAGTGGCCATGAAGTACATGAAGCCATAAGGATCATTGGGGCAGATGTATTAAGCTTTAACAAGAGATAAATGCAAGGATGATAAATACAGATAAACGTCCAGCCAATCAGCTCCTAACTGTCAAGTTACAGGCTGTGTTTCAAAAAAGCCAGTTAGGAGGTGATTGGTTAGACGTTTATCTCTCTTTACCACCCTTGAATTTATCTCTTGTTTAAGGCTTAATACATCTGCCCTATTGTGCCTTATGATCAGTACAGGGACATGGCGCTGGTGATTATCATTGATAACACTGATTTCTTTTCCACAAAAAACAGCTGCATAATATGGGTAAGGTGAAATCAGGGAGATTACTAGACTCTGCAGGGAGAGAGGGAGATCTCGACTATTTCAGGGAGTCTCCTGCAGATTGCAGGAGGGTAGGCAACTATGGCTGGAAGAGAAGGGAATTTGGCACATATAGAGTACAGTAATTGCACAGACACAGCCACCATCCCGGTAGTTCCCACATGCATTAAACAGTCCTTCAGTCCTAGCGTACTGATATCCTTGAAATGGCTCCAGTCTGTTGTCCATGGTGGGGAAACAACAACATGGTAATATCATGTGATGACTCAAAGCCAATCAGGGGCCGGTGTTGAGTGCTGTCAGACTTCATATCATTAATGTAATAATACCTATCAGTCTCTTAGGCATAATACTGATATCATGCAGGTATGTGATACGGTGACATTGGAAGCCTCTGCAACATGCAGTACATGTAACATACTCTACTTATGTATGATCCGGTCAGATATCTGATCGCTGGTAACGGCCTTAACTACGGCACGCACAGGAGGACAATACCGGGACCCTGAGTATCGCAGAGTTCCGGACCCTCTGGAAGAAGTTAGAGAATTACATGGTAAGGCTGCATGTTATACTCATTGCATGGATACTATGGATGGATGAATACTTCTGAAAAGTCAATCTGCATTTATCTGTAGATACCGGATTTGTCGAAAGGCTAAAGCTGGGTATACATTAGCCGATATGTAACCAGCGCAATATCGCCGCAGACGGGACCCAATGTCAGCAGCAACTGAACACCGGCAGCGGCCATGCTGCATTCCTCTGCATGACCCTCGCTAGTGATAGGAGTGGGCATCACTAGCGACATAGCGGGTACACACTAGACGATGTGCCCCATATGTCGGTCCAATACGTCGGATCGGATGACATATTGCCCAGTGTGTACCCAGCAAAACGCTGCTCCTTACCTCTATGGGGGGGAATTCAAGTGTTTTATGTACCAAGGGAAGAATTCAATTATTTAGTTTCTGTTGTATCTTAAACTTATATATTTTCTTAGAATATTTATATATTATGAATTGCAAAAATGGGGTTCGGGGGAGGAGGAGGTAATAATCCGCACACTGGTAATTTAAACCCTTCTGATTTTTTGGGGTCTATAGAGGCCGCCTTGTCATAAGTTTTTTATGGCGGGGGTGCTATCCGGGCAAACTGGATACGATACGGTTGAAGAAGAAGAAAAAGAAATTGCACTATGGATGCACACCTAGAAAGATAATTTTTGTTTTAAAAAGGTTTGATACTTTATTAAACTCATTATTAAAAAATAAGGGGGAGTTTATCCGTGTTCGTTGAATATATAGGTTCATGGGTATTCCCACCTTATTGGTTGTGAAATAGGTAAGAATTAAAAGGTTTTAGACGCACATAAACAAACAAACATATAATGTGATTGGCCAAATGGCACTTTATAAAGAGTAGAAAGTGTGCATAAAGATTAAAAAATAGGCCTTGAATTCTATGTGGTTGTTTTTAGTTCATACACTGCCAAATAAACTCTGTAATTTCCTACAGTCTCTGGGTGATACAATATTTCAAATAAATGGCAAACTGACTGAAGTTGTGTCTGTTGTATTACTCATATATTGGATACTCTTTCCTTCTAATTTATTGTTGCTATTTATTTTGTAGCAATTTATGTGGAGGAATAGTTGTGCAGTTCTTATGCAGAGTCTTTAATGATGCTCTGCTGACCTCTTGTGGTTGTTCAGCACAATTGCAGTTATATATACTGTTTTTTCATATGACCATTAATACCTTCAATTAGGGTTTGTGGTCATATGATTTTATTATTTTGTCTGCTATACAGCAGTATCTGGCCAGATGATTTTACTTCATTTATTTTTTACACATTTCGGGGAATTCAGCTATGGATTTCAGTGCTGCTTTTAAATCTTGGCATACACTGGATTGTTTCATGAGTTGCCGTATTTAGTTTGTCTAATATCTTACGGAGGACAGCATATTAGTGGGCATGTTCTCTCACAGCATGCCAAACCAAAATGCTGTTATTAGTACATAAATCCTGTGTTTCTTCCAATGTGTATTAATGGTCTGCTGGCCTTGTAACAGTATATTGTCTGCACAGATTTATTATTCTATACAGCCTGCTTATTCACCTTCCAATAGGGGTAATGGCTCTATAGATCCTCTACATTCAGGGTAGGAGACCACTGTCAAGGGTACCATTACTTAGTGAACAATTTCTTATAACTCCACCTATATTTCCCAATATGTGGTTTGGGTTGTGTTATCAATTATAAACTCTCTCACAGTATATAATTAATACTATCAATTCTTGGCTGTTATCCACCCTTTGGAATTCAGTATTTAATTCTGATCCTGTTTATCTATATATCAAGGTGGAAATATTTTTATCTGACATTAGTGATAGTTTGCTGACCTCTGGTGGTTAGTATGCAATATTGCACCTATAGGTACCAGCAACTATAGCAGCCTTGATCTTAATTGGTATTGAATTACATAGGTTTTAGGAGTTTTAAATCATTGGTTACCTCTTCCCTTAGAGGGGAGAGAGGGCAAGCCCTTCACTAAGTAAGATGGTCCTCAGAGTTTGGCGCGTGAACTTTTGTGATTATTCCTATACACTTGATTTATATCACATTTGTTTACAATAACATTATTAACATAGATAGACAATGGCCTATTGTTTTTATGTCGACACGTGTTTCACAAACATGCTTTCTCAAGACACAAGCCGATTGTCTCTGATTGAAAATATTTATTGATTCCCATCAGCCAATCATTTGGCCGCCTGGGATCACATGGTCCGCTTCTTCCTATCATGATAGCCGCTTAATGCCAGGCTCTATGAAGCTCCTTCCGCCCTTTTTTTTCCGGCGTCTGGAGCATGTGACCGGCATCTGACGTCATTCCGCAGGTCACATGGTCTGTTTAGATCAATCGCGGCTCAGTTTTGCCGTACCCGAAAGTGTCCAGCTTTGCTGGAGAACCCCGGACTCTGTATTGGGTATAATTGAGTTTTATTATTGATTCTTTTCATAAGTCAGATTTTACTTATGAGTCTGCATTTTATAGGAGGTAAGGTGACGTTCTGTAGAAGATTATTAATCTTTAATGTGGTGCTGAGGTTTTATTTGCAAATATGTGGTTTGAAGAATTTGCTTTAAAATATGCTGGTTCCGTTCGGAGCCCTGGAATCTGGATAGTTAGAGCTTGATTTTGTATATCTGTTTTTTATGGTATTTCTTCTATTGATCCATTTGATGTTTTTTACAATGATATTTCTAGGTTATTCCTTTGTCTGTCTTTGTTCTTCTGTTTTTATTGGCTTGACAGATCTATATTAGTTGGTATCTTATTGATTCTATGCTTGTTCCCTGGTGGTTTTTTACACTGATTATCCGGGTACATGATGTCATAGGAATATAGTAATTCTAGCGGAATTAGGTGTATAGTGAATATGATATTGATTTGGCTTGTGTTTGTTTTTAATAATATAAGATGGGGAAAATAAGTGATTGGTGAAGGGAAAAATTAATTTGAATTATAATAAAAAAGTGAGTTAGTGTGGGAGAAGAAAATATAGTGATATAAGATGGAGATTATGTCTCCAATTTTAATGTATGTGAATCGGACTTATAAAATTAAGTTATTGTATTCACACTTTAGTGTATTATGCATACAGTATATTTATGTATGATATGACATCAATTGGTGGATCAGTTTACTGAATTTGAGGATAAGTCTCTTATTCTAAATAGTTAATGTGGTTTTCTTTTACAGTGCTTTGAGGGATATTAACATCATATGGGTCCTGTGTATGCCCATGTGTCAATATGTATAGCATCAATTGTCAAATCAATTTATGACTTCTGGATTGTTAAATATTTTTGAGTGTCTTTTATTGGGAGTTTATTGTGGTTTTTGATATTTGAAGTTTGTTTTGGATACTCTGGTGGTCAATCAGAAGTTTTTCAGAGGAAGGGCAGATAACTATTATTTTCATTCAAGCCTCTAGGTTGTAGGCTATCCATTAGGTAGATCATTTTTGTTTCTACCTTTAAGAGTTCTTGATCTAAGTCTCCCCCTCGGATGTTTAGTTTGACATGTTTCATCACAAAGACCTTCAGATCTTTGGGGTCACTGTTGTGAACTTTCATAAAGTGTTTTGCCACAGGGGTGAGAGTTTTGAATTTTTTGTGGCCTTTTATTGCGTTTCTGATTGTGCCTACATGTTCAAGTATTCGGATTTTGAATGTTCTGCTTGTTTTTCCTATATAGGACTTATTGCAAGGGCATTGGAGATGGTAGATTACCCCTATACTCGTGCACATTATGTGTTCTGAGATCACCCATCTTTTTCCAAATTTATTCAGGTAGCTTTTGGTTGGTTCCATATATTTGCATGCCTTGCATTTTTCACACTTAGTGGAGCCTCTGATTTTAGTTTTTATTTCGGGTTCAGCAAGGTGACTGTGGACTAGGTGGTCCTTTATGCTTTTGGATCTCCGCCAGCTTGTTTGTACCTGGGTTGGGAGGACTTTTTTTAGGTCATTATCCGTTTGTAAGATTGACCAATGATTCTGGAGAATTTGTCGGATTTCTTGCCAATTTTTGTTGTATATCCCGATGAATCTCACCGGTTCTTCTTTGGTCTCTCTCGTTTTTGGTGAGAGCAGGGATTCTCTCGGGATCTTTTCCACCTCCTTTATTGATTTTTTAATGAGCCTTTTACTGTAGCCTCTCTCGGTGAAGCGTTCGGTCAGTTCTTTCTGTCGAGTTAGATATGTATCTTGATTTGAGCAGTTCCTTTTGGTGCGTATAAGCTCCCCCTTTGGAATGGCCTTGATAGTACTTGGCAGGTGGGAGCTGGACGCATGGAGGATGCTGTTCGTCGCGGTATCTTTCCGATATATATCAGTTTGGATGTTACCTTCACCGTCTATTTCAATTGTCAGGTCCAGGAATTGGATTTTTCTTTGGCTTGCTTCATGTGTGAGCCTAAGGTTAAGATCATTGGTGTTCGGTGTCCTCATAAATTCATCCAGTTCCTTTTTACTTCCCTCCCACAGGATCAGGATGTCGTCTATGTACCGGAGAAAAATGAGAATATTATCAGTGTATTTTTCATTCCGGTCTTGGAAGACAATTTCTCTCTCCCACCACCCCAGGTAGAGGTTAGCATACGTGGGGGCACACGCAGTCCGCATAGCTGTGCCTCTAACCTGGAGGTAGTGGGAGCCGTTGCACGTGAAGAAATTTTTGGTTAGAATGAACCTTAGTGAGTCTATTAAGAAGGTGTTAAATTCTTGATTTTGGTTCATATCTAAAAAAGTATTTGGTGGCTGCAATGCCCTTGTCATGGTTTATACTTGTGTATAGGCTCTCTACGTCGCACGTGACGAGCCATGTACCTTCTGTAACCGACAGATAAATCAATAAATATTTTCAATCAGAGACAATCGGCTTGTGTCTTGAGAAAGCATGTTTGTGAAACACGTGTCGACATAAAAACAATAGGCCATTGTCTATCTATGTTAATAATGTTATTGTAAACAAATGTGATATAAATCAAGTGTATAGGAATAATCACAAAAGTTCACGCGCCAAACTCTGAGGACCATCTTGCTTAGTGAAGGGCTTGCCCTCTCTCCCCTCTAAGGGAAGAGGTAACCCCTGATTTAAAACTCCTAAAACCTATGTAATTCAATACCAATTAAGATCAAGGCTGCTATAGTTGCTGGTACCCAGGGCCGTCTTTTCGTATGGGCTTAATGGGCACTTGCCCAGGGGCCCCAGGTGTATAAGGGCCCAATCTTGATAGCTGAGGATCCCCTTTTTCCATGGATACCAAAATTTTGAGAATCGGCCCTGGGGAACAAGAGATATCCAACTTCAAAGCAGCAGTCCACATCTGACCTGTTAATTGCAATTCCCAGTCATATTTCTCAGGTTCTCTCTGACTTAGAGTTTTTTTGAGAGTATATTCCAAAGTCTGGGACTCTCCCCTTTCTGTCGACACTAGCGGCTTGTCTCTATCATGCCCAGGCCCAGAGATATCAGCCTTCCAGCAGCCGGTCCCTGCTCCAGCTCCAAACATCTGGTGTACAGTTTTACATTTTTGTCAATGGATTGCTCTGGCTCCTGATCTCTGATCCCCAAGTTCCCAGCACCTCCTGAAAGTTGGGACTCTATGTTTTTATACTATTGAATGAAGGCTAAGAAATCTATCTGCAGATATCTGCAGTCAAACAAGCTGCCCTTCCACCAGAAAATGATGAATAATAAGCCCACTCCATTATCCAACCCTCCCCTGCGTATAAAACACCCCCTAACTCCCTGGAAGTCATTTACAAGTGACCCTTTTTTCAGCTCAGTGCCCCCTTCCACAGGTTAGTGTTCACCCTTCCACCACCTGTGCAGTAAAGGAGTAATTAGCAGAAGTTACTGCTCCAGGTCCTACATGTTGAATGGAAGGTAGAGCACCCCCTGCCACCTGTGGGACATCAAAGCTGCTGCTGATAGCACCCCCCACCCCTAGGTGGAGAGAATGGGTAAGGGCCCCAGTGCATTGCTTTGCCCAGGGGCCCACATTGCTGTTAAGACGACCCTGCTGGTACCTATAGGTGCAATATTGCATACTAACCACCAGAGGTCAGCAAACTATCACTAATGTCAGATAGAAATATTTCCACCTTGATATATAGATAAACAGGATCAGAATTAAATACTGAATCCCAAAGGGTGGATAACAGCCAAGAATTGATAGTATTAATTATATACTGTAAGAGAGTTTATAATTGATAACACAACCCAAACCACATATTGGGAAATATAGGTGGAGTTATAAGAAATTGTTCACTAAGTAATGGTACCCTTGACAGCGGTCTCCTACCCTGAATGTAGAGGATCTATAGAGCCATTACCCCTATTGGAAGGTGAATAAGCAGGCTGTATAGAATAATAAATCTGTGCAGACAATATACTGTTACAAGGCCAGCAGACCATTAATACACATTGGAAGAAACACAGGATTTATGTACTAATAACAGCATTTTGGTTTGGCATGCTGTGAGAGAACATGCCCACTAATATGCTGTCCTCTGTAAGATATTAGACAATCTAAATACGGCAACTCATGAAACAATCCAGTGTATGCCAAGATTTAAAAGCAGCACTGAAATCCATAGCTGAATTCCCCGAAATGTGTAAAAAATAAATGAAGTAAAATCATCTGGCCAGATACTGCTGTATAGCAGACAAAATAATAAAATCATATGACCACAAACCCTAATTGAAGGTATTAATGGTCAGCAGGGCCCTCCTACCTCCAAGTCTGTCTGTTGTTACCCAGTATGTCTTATCACTGTCTACTATTGTAAAGCGCAACGGAATCTGCTGCGCTATATAAGAAACTATAAATAAATAAATAAATATGAAAAAACAGTATATATAACTGCAATTGTGCTGAACAACCACAGGAGGTCAGCAGAGCATCATTAAAGACTCTGCATAAGAACTGCACAACTATTCCTCCACATAAATTGCTACAAAATAAATAGCAACAATAAATTAGAAGGAAAGAGTATCCAATATATGAGTAATACAACAGACACAGCTTCAGTCAGTTTGCCATTTATTTGAAATATTGTATCACCCAGAGACTGTAGGAAATTACAGAGTTTATTTGGCAGTGTATGAACTAAAAACAACCACATAGAATTCAAGGCCTATTTTTTAATCTTTATGCACACTTTCTACTCTTTATAAAGTGCCATTTGGCCAATCACATTATATGTTTGTTTGTTTATGTGCGTCTAAAACCTTTTAATTCTTACCTATTTCACAACCAATAGGGTGGGAATACCCATGAACCTATAAATTCAACGAACACGGATAAACCCCCCCTTATTTTTTAATAATGAGTCTAATAAAGTATCAAACCTTTTTAAAACAAAAATTATCTTTCTTTGTGTGCATCCATAGTGCAATTTCTATATTATGAATTGGAATTATTCTTATTATTATTAGGAAGTATTTTCTATGTAGTGTAGACTATACAATCTATGGATTGGTTTCTACCGTACTTGCCAAAGTGGGGAAGCAGCATGTCACTGTCTGAGGCAGGGCCCGGCTGTGCATCACTAGGCCCCGCCTTAAAAATGTTTAGTTTTTCTGAGGAAGTGAGCAGGGCTAAATGATACAAATGTGCAATATTTAACCCCACCCAATACAAATGGCAATGCAATTCCCTTTTATGATCTCACTTTATGATCTTCACTGTGAAGCCGGTGAGATGTGGGAGATCTGGTCATTCTTACTGGGGTGTGGGAGACTTCCTGAAAAATCAGGAGTCTCCCACGACTTCTAGCTGACATTAGAGTTCATGGTCCGGCAGAGAAATATTTGGGATTTGATCAAAATTCAACATGATGATAATAAAATTGAGTTATTTAACAAAAGCATAAATGGTAGGACAAAGTATCTCATCCTGCACAAGTAATAATATATAATTGCCTCAATTCTTTTTCTTGAATTTTGTGCCAATATGTAAAATGACAAAATACTAACAACCTATTGCATGGAAATACGTCATTCATTTTACACCCAAATAAATATATTTACTATTTAATTTTTACTATAGAAAATCTTCCTGGAAGTAGACACCAACCTGACAGGAACTATTGATGCCCATGAGATGCGAAACGCGTTGCAGAAAGCAGGTGACTCGTATATAGTAGCTCATTTCTAGCATCAAAATGTTATTAATAGATATGAAACACTTACAGATGTTTTTACTTTATGTGGGTTTTTTAACCTATATTCCTTTCTACATTACTATTAATTATACTGTATAATTGTACTGATGTTTTTTAAAAGAAAAATCAACAAAATTGGATGAGTAACCCAATGCTTAATTTGTTTATGGGGTGAAAGTTTTAGAACATTGCACTATCTATCTATCTATCTATCTATCTATCACATGGCTGGTAGAATAATGCAGATCATAATGGCGCAATGGTAACGTATGCCTCCTGGCACAGGGCTGTCAGGATCAGTCGCTTACTGACCCCCTAGGTTGGCTGATGATTAACCCTATCCTAACCCTAAGCTGACCCTCATGCTCACCCTGCCAAGGGGTGTGTCTATGCTCCTATGCATTTGTTTGCTCGCTGTTGATATATGCAGTCACACATAACATTGGGCATCTTACATTTCCAGGATTTACCCTCGGCACACGGATACAGGACGTCATCACCCGGCGCTACGCAACTAAGGAGCTGTCCATTCATTTTGAGGATTTCATAGCATGTATGATGCGCCTGGAGACCTTGCTCAGTGAGTGCCGACACTGCTTTCCGCCCTATTTTATGCCGTCCCCCATTGTCTGCACCCCAGTACTCGTCTGATGCTGATGCCATGGGGGGTGGGGATTTCTACATAAGGTTCCATACAATGCTCAGTGTGTGAGCCCCTCCCCCGGTGATGACATTACAGATCTACGTATGGATATGATTGGGCAGAAGAATAATGGGGTCACCTAAAGACCCTTACTGCTGACCTGCCAGGTGGAGGTTAGAAGGGCCATCAAATCTGTGGCAGGGAAGGGAGTGCAGAGAAGGTATAGCCAGACCCCAGTGATGACATAATCACGCCCCACATTGCATCATAGAAAATTACATGACGACAGAGCATTATAGCCATACACCGCAGTACCCAGGGCTCCCCAATGACTCGGTGGTCCTGAGAGTGGGGCTCAGCCACACACCCCTTGCACCTGTAGGTTTTGACCTTTGCATTGTATTACTGTGGTTACGCTTTGCCAGCGTAATCATCTCCTTTTTATTCTCCTCAGAAATGTTTAATCTCCTGGATACAGAAAACAGCGGAAGCATCAGTCTCTCAACCTCTGAGGTGAGTGTCTCTCCGCTGACACAGTATGGAAACCAGTAGGCAGAGGCCCTCATACTTGCTGACTCTCCAGAAGCAGTGGATGGAGGAAGGACTGGATTACTTGTGTCATACTTGCGCCGGCCCAACCCACTGAATCTGGGTTGCCATGATGTCACGACTGGGAGCCGAACCTGTCGGCTCTAGGGCAGCCCTGTGCAACGCCAACGCTTGAGCGCCCCTAGTTTCGGACATGGTCTTTAGGCAATATCACTGGTACAACTATATCATGGACCTGATCTCACATTGTGCAGGGCCTGAAACTGAAGCTGGCAGGATAATAGCCAGTTCTGTTTGTAACCATAGTTCGTGGCAGATGGCCACCATGTTACTTCGTGTGCAATGGTCATGTGATCATGCATATGGGCCCCCAAAACACCAAAGTGATCTGACCAACCGACCAGATGGTCACAGTGGCCGATGTTATTGCGCAGTTTGTGGTCACATTGGACACACAATAAGCCACCGAGACTCAGCAGTGGGACAGGCCCTGTGTGCCTATCTTAAGACCCTAAGGGACCTGTCAAGGCTGTAGATAACATTGTGATTGTGGAGGATAAATTTTCATTTGTACAGCAGATTTCGAGGTAAATTTACCAAGATGGGAGTTCTACTGAAGATGGGATATGTTGACCATAGCCGATTTTAGTCCAGATGCCAGCTTCAAAAGTGATAAAATTTAGAGTGATAAACTGCAAGCCAATCAGCTTCTACCTGCCATGTTACAGGCTGTGTTTGAAAAAGGTCAGGTATCAGGTGATTGGCTTCTGCAATGTACTTTCAATTTGAGCTGACACTTTTTACTTTCACTTTGAGCGGTGACAGTTTTTAGACCACAAACTCCCCACCCCCAGTCCCTATCTGCTCCTACCTCCAGTCTCTGTCTTCACAGCCCCCTCTCTCCAAACAGATCAGTGTCCCTGCAAAATTTGCTTTCATTTTCTGTTATGACATCTTTTAGCACACAACAGAGTAATTTGGTCCAAGTGGCCTCTAGTGGTTACTGGTGGTACTTCACCTCATATATACTGGGAAAGAAATGGCGGCTCGCCAAGGTTTTTTTTTTTAAACCAAGTGTTTTAAAAAGCCATGCAAAATGACACCAACGTTTCAGCGCCCAAATGCCCCTTTGTCAAGGTGAAAAATTTGAAAAATATATATATATTTATTTTTAAGTTATTCATTATAGCAGTATTGTAATCGCCCACCAAACAGACGTTCTCTCTTCTCTCCATAGTGGCTCTGCGCTGGACTTATATGAGGGACGACGACTTTGAAATACATCATTTTGTGATGGTACAGGTGGAGGCATGAGTTGTGTGGGCTAGAAACATTCCAAAGTGCTAAATCTGGATCAAGTTCCACCCTGACCTCACTGAGCAGGTCATTGTTTTCTTATAGCCACGCCCTCTTCTGTAAAGCTCCACCCTTTCAGTATGCATCTGCTCAATACACTAAGAATCAGCATCTCACATCCCACCGCATCTTGCCCGCCAAACGGGGCCTGGAAATTATTACCTGCTCATGTCAAATATTAGTTATGTGTTCAATAAAGGGTTATTCCAACAACAAATGTCTCAAATCAAATCGAAGTCCCGGTACTAGGAGGTCTGGTTGAGGGCTCTAATGCTTGCGGGAAGAAGCTCCTTATCATTCGCTCTGTGTTTGCCTTCAATGAGCGGTAGCGTTTTCCTGACCGCAACAGAGAGAATAGTCCATTGTTGGGATGGCTGAGGTCCCTCATTATCTTCCTGGCTTTTGTCCAGCATCGCTTGCTGTATATAGTGTCCAGGTCTGGAAGCTCGATACGGATGGTACGCTCTTCCGATCTCACAACCCTCTGGAGAACTTGCCTGTCCTTTTTGGTGCTGTTTCCAAACCAGGCCGTGATATTTCCTGTCAGGAATAGAATTTTTTAGTACCCTTGAGGATAGTCTAAAGTCCTTCAGTCGTCTAAGATGATAAAGACGCTGCTGGGCCTTCTTCTCCAGGGAGTTAACATGATAGGACCATGTCAGGTCCTGCGTGATGCAAACATCTAGGTACCTGAAACTGTCTACTCTCTCCACTGGGGTCCCGTCGATGGTCAGGGACTGGTAGTTCCTCTCCTGCTTTGTGCTGAAGTCCACTATTAGCTCCTTAGTTTTGCTGACGTTCAGGTAGAGATTGTTGACTTGGCACCAAGATTCCAGGTTCATAACCTCCTCTAGGTAATTACAGTCTGCAACTGTAATTTTATTTATATATTAATTATTCAATTTTTACAAAGCACAAACATGTTCTATAGCACTGTATACTGCGCGGATCATTATACAGATAAATAACCGATGACCAGTGGCGGTTTTTACCTATGGGCTGCAGCCCCCCCAGGTAAAATGGGTGCCGGACGGGTTCCCGACAGTCAGGATCCCGACAATCATTTACCCGACGTCGGGATCCCGACTGTCAAAGCGCTGACAGCCGGGTGCCCGACGGCCACCCGCTATTTTCCCTCGTGGGGGTCCACGACCCCCATAGAGGGAAAATAGAATAGGTGGCTCGCGTAGCGAGCCACCGTGCCCGCAGCGTGGCGAGCGCAGCGAGCCCGCAAGGGGCTTTTTTGCACTCGCCATGCTGTCTGACTCTGGCCAGTCGGGATAATGACTGTCGAAATACCGACTGTCGGAGTCCCATACCACACCCGGTAAAATCCGCCACTGTCTCTGCCTAAAGTGAAGCCAGATGCAGTCTGTGAGACTGCGCTGGCTTCACTGTGACTGGCAGTGACTTCCTATTGGAAGTCCAACCTGCCAGTCACTCAAGGCATCCCATTGGAAGGTGTTCTCTTGGATGCCTCTCTCTGCGCAAATGTGCAGCATCCCCCAAAACGGGAATGAGATCAAGCCTCCGGGGGATGCAGACTTTCAGCCAATAGGGAAAGAATGACATTGGAGGCTGCAGAGACCTTACCCTGACACTAAAGAGGGCTTCAACAGTTAACTTTATGACTCAGGGACATCTTATCAGCATTGAAGGCCTGGGGCAAAGCAGTGCACTAGGGCCATTACCCACTCATTCATGGGAATACCTAATAAAACAAGTTATAACCCCTCCTGCAGTCTACAGCATCTCTCCGCATACTTCCATACAGTGACTGCCTGTCAGCACTCTGATTGGTGGATAGCTCCAGCCACCCACCAATCAGCAAGCTGGCTGCCATTCCCTATCTGGCTGCAGGATGGAAGCGGTTAGCGTATGCTACACTATGATTGATGGAGAGCTCTAGCCATACACCAATAGGCAAGCTGACAGCCACATACTGTCTTGCCGCAGCCAGAGGAGCTGAAGTTAAAGAATGCTGCTTGGCTGCTTTGATTGCATGTAATTCACAATCCGTACCGATGAGCGGTACTCTCTACTTGCTTCTCAAGGCCCTCCACAGGCAGATGCTCTCTTGCCCAACCCACTGCCTTTACGCATCGCTTGGCTGCCCAGCATACAGATAACTGGGGCAAGCCACTAAGCCATGCCCCCAAGAGCTGTGACCACACCCCCTTGTAGTACAATGCCAGGGTCATTATGGAGCACCCGCCCATCCCTCTCCCAGGTCTACTCCTGGTGGAGGCATCACAAAACATAGACACAAGAAGACCTGGTCCATGTACACAACCAAATACCAGGTGATCGGGGGTTTTACAGTATATATGATATATGATAATAAAAAGTGCAATTTGCCAATACTGTTGGCTGAGTGATACAGTATGTACACATTCACACACACACACACAGACATTCTAGGGTTAATTTTTTGGGGAGCCAATTAGCCAATCAGTATATTTTTGGATTGTGGGAGGAAACCCACGCAAGCACGGGGAGAATATACAGACTCCACACAGTTAGGGCCATGGTAGGAATCAAACCCGTGACCTCAGTGTTGTGAGACAGTAATGCTAACCACTACAATGCCCGTGCTGCCCACGGGCCTGATTCTGGTTCACTTGCAAAAGCAAATTCTCTCTCTCTCTCTCTCTCTCTCTCTCTAATGGACAAAACCATGTGCACTGCATGTGTGCAGATGTAACCTCTGCAGAGAGAATAACATTTGGGTGGTGTTTGTACTTCAAACTGATATCTATACTGCAGTGTAAAAATAAAGCAGTCAGGATTTACCCTGCACAGAAACGAAATAAGTCACCCAAATGTAACTCTCTCTGCATTACAGTGGTGTAACTATATATCTTGCGCCCCCCCGCCAAACTTTTTCGGCGCCCCCCCCCCCATACCCATACCTGACAGCCGCATCTGCGGTCACTGTCCCGTCCAGACTCCCTCAGTCACCGCTGCGCTGCTCCAGTCTTCGCTGCGCTGCTGCCCGGCCGCATCTGCGGTCACTGTCCCGTCACTCGCTCCCGGCGCCGGCTCCTGCTGATAATGAAAAGTGACTCTTAGAAAATGGCTGCCAAAACTGTCTGCAATACGGGGGCAGCCATTTTCTAAGTTTCACTTTTCATTATCAGCAGGAGCCGGCGCCGGGAGCGAGTGACGGGACAGTGACCGCAGATGCAGCCGGGCAGCAGCGCAGCGGGTAACTATAGCACCGCAGCCCCCCCCCCCCGTGGGAACTCCCAGCGTTTCCATGGGATGCGTATGAAACACTGGGCGTTCCCATCAGCTATTCCAGTAAGTCAGGTAGAAGCCCCTGCAAGTGCTTTACTGAATGTGGTCACTAGGGGGCGTACTGACCAAAGGTGATATGCAGGAACTGATTTGTCATACTGTAAGCACACAGTGTAGGAATGTGTCACTGCTTATAACCTCTAACAGATAAGTGGGAAAGGCCAAAGAGCGTATTTTATTATTTTAGCATTCATTTGCTAGTTTGCTAATGACACACAACACAATGGGCCTGATTCAGACATGATTGCTCATCTGTAAAGTTGCAGAGGACCTCATATAGCTTTCACCAGGGATATGGGGAAGGGGAGATTACAGCCTCCCAGTGTGGTCCGGACCGTCCCAGTTTTTGGCACATGCCCGGACCATACAGGGAGGCTTTATTCTCCCCCCCCCCCCTCCTCCTCTCCCTGGTGGGATGTCACAGGCAGCCCCCTCGGACAGGACACCCCCTAGACAGGACACTACAAGCTCCGGAATGCAGAGTTTTATGTCCGGTCCGGTATTCCTGGGTCCGGTTTTTACCCATACCCCAACTAAGTGGAAATGACCCTATGTTATTTGACTGAAGGGGGCATGTGCCGTGAGAGGCGCAGGATTTGAGGGGATATAGAGCTCCTTGTCATAATATCTGATGTGTGCTGCTCTCTCATCCTCTTCCTCAGGCCAGAAAGCGTACTCTCCCACACAGGTCGGGTGTATGTGTCCATGATCACAGCAGTTTCTCCGTCCTCTGGCCACACTCCACACGGGATACAGTCATTAGTTCTACACCAACTAGGTCAACAAGCATTGGGTCGACACCACTAGGTCGACAGGCAGCAATGTCGACATGGGTTTAGGTCGACACAAGCATTAGGTCGACATGGGCTAGGTTGACAGTCAAAAGGTCGACATGGGGTTTTTCATACCATCCACTAGGGCGTGGTGGGAGAATAAAATAGTGTGCCGAGCATAGCGAGGCACCGTGCCCGAAGCATGGCGAGCGATGCGAGGGGATGCGGTGCACTTTAAATTGTGTCCATGTCGACTGTGTCGACCTTTAGACTGTCGACCTTTCCCATGTCGACCTAATGCTTGTGTCATCCTAATGTCCTGTCGACCTTGACTCATGTCGACCTAGACCCTCCTGCACATGGAAACGTCCCGCGGGTGTGTGTGTGTGTGTGGGGGGGGGGGGGGGAATAGGGGGGAGTCAGAGATCACTGCTACTCTGCAGGGAGGGAGCTGGGTGCTGTCCAGCTGCTAAGGGAGCACTGGGAACGCCCCCAAAAGTGACATACATGGGGGATCTTGGTGCAAGGCCACGTCCACTCACCCGGAAGCTCTGCCCCTTCGTGCCTGCGCTAGCCTTTGATGCGACAGGTCCCAATTTTAAACTTCCAAAAGTTAGAAGGTACAGTATGGTAGGTAGCAGGTGGCCCTGGTGCCAGCAGAACCTCATGTGGCCCTAGGCAAGATACTGCCACCACATTTTTGGTGGTAGGTGGGAAGTGGACAGGGTATTACAGGAAGCAATAATACACATTGGCCCTCGATAGGATATATAATACACATTGGTCCTCAATAGGATAAATAATACACATTGGCCCCCGATAGGATATATAATACACATTGGCTCCCGGTATGATATATAATACACATTGGCCCTCAATACAATAGAAAACACTTTCTCCCCTGACAGGTACTATTGGTCAAAACAGGAATAAACAAACCAGTGTATCCCATCCTCCCATCAGTGGCCTAGGCAGCCATCAGCGGTGCCACTGGTCGTTGCAGCAGCCAGGTAGGTAACACTTAAGCAGAGACAGTACAGTTATAGCAGAGACAGTACAGAATCACACAGGAGACACAGGGTTACATATGGCTGTGTGCACAGTTTCTAGGCAGCCATTTGTGTCGCAATCTTGAAGGGCTCAACAGGCCATCTCCTGTAGGGAGAGCCAGCGTGGGTTGTGGCGGAGGGCAGAGTCAGTCAGTGAGGCCGGGGGAGAGTAAGTGGGGTGGGGTCCTACTGGCCTCTGGGTGTCCTGCCATGGCAGTGGTGTAAATAAAGCACCGCAGCCCGCGCGGTCGCGGGGGGGGTGGGCGCTGTGCATATGGGGGCGCCGGGGGGGCTGCGGTGCTATAGTAATCCCCCTGCCCCCCATCCTCCGCATGCTTACCTGTCCGCGCGTCCCGGCTCCCCTCCTGGCTTCAATCAATGCTATGGAGACGGACCACGATAAATGGACTCCCCATAAAGCAGACTGTTCTCTGAAACTGTCTGCGGTATGGGGGCGGCCATTTTATCGTGGTCCGTCTGCATAGAATTTATTGAAGCCAGGAGGGGAGCCGGGACGCGCGGACAGGTAAGCATGCGGCAATGAGGGGAGGGGGCACAGGGGACACGAGGGGCAGGCACGGGGGGCCGGCCGGACAGGCGGGGAGGGGGGGCGCCCCCCCATTAACGGCGGGGGGGGCACCCCAAACAAAGCTACGCCACTGTGCCAGGGCCCTGTGGCTGATGCCCCTCCTGTCCCGACTCTCGTCTGTAGCCTCTCTCCTTCCTTCGGCCGGGTGTCGCCGCGTCCTTGGCGCCCGGCTCGGCGCTCCCTCTTCCTCTGGCCGGCTGTATGTGTGTGACTGTACTGTGCTGCCCATACTGCATGTGTGTGACTGTCCTGTGCTGCCCACACTGAATGTGTGTGACTGGCCTGTGCTGCCCACACTGCATGTGTGTGACTGTCCTGTGCTGCCCACACTGCATGTGTGTGACTGTCCTGTGCTGCCCACATTGCATGTGTGCATTAATAATGTTACGTGTGTCATTATGTGTATAAGGGCATTAATAAAGGTTGGCATAATGTGTAAGGTGCATTATGTTTATAAGAGCATTAATAATGTACGGCATATGTGTAAGGGGTATTATGTGTATTAGGGCATTAGTAAAGGTTGGCATAATGTGTAATGCGCATTATGTTTATAAGGACATTAATAATGTACAGTATGTCATGTGTAAGGGGCATTACTGTGTGGTATTATATGCATAAAGGCATTACTAATGTGTGGCATTATGTGTATAAGGTGCTATACTGTATGGTGTAACATATAGAATGGGCACTACTGTATGGTCTAATGTGAAAAAAGAGCAATTCAGTGTGATGTAATGTGAATAATGGGCACTACTGTAAGACGTAAAGTATATAAGATTAAGTGGTACTACTAAGTGATGTAACGTGAATAAGGGACACTATCGCATGATATAATGTAAATAAAGTTGCACTAATGTGTGGCATAATTTGAATTGGGGGTACTATTGTGTGGCCATGCCCCTTCCCAGCGAGAACACGCCCCTTTTTCGGATACACACCAAATGTGCGCACTTTTTCTATTTAAAATACACCAAAATGTTGACTGCTGTGGTGAGTGATGATGGTGCTGGGAAAGGGGTGCAGGGTCAGAGGCGGAACTAGTGGCAGTGCTAGGGGGCACCAGTCAAACTCTTGCATAGGGCACCATATTGGCTAGGGCCGGCTCTGTCTGCATTTGTGTGACTGTCCTGTTCTGCCCACACTGCATGTGTGTGACTGTCCTGTGATGCCCACACTGCATGTGTGTGTTTGTGTGTGCTGTAGGGTGACCAACTTTCCATAGGGCCAACCCGGGACAGGGGGTCGCGGGCTCGACACCCCCCCCCTCCCTCCCCCCCCCTCCCCCTCACAGAGTGACTCACCCGGCCGCATATCACACTCAGCAGCACACCCTCGCAGACGCAGAGCAGACTGACGACCGTCTCAGAGAGTCGCAGAGTCGACTCACAGGTTCCAGCCTCCAGCAGCCGTCGGGTCACCGCCTTCACCTTTCTCCTTTAGTCAAGCCAGGGGCTCACCAGCACAGGCAGCAGCAGGTCATTAACGCAGCACCGGCGCCGCGCTCACAGTAGTGCTGCCTGACCGCAACCGCCCCTAGCTGGCTGCACAGCATTACTGGGAGAGTGGGAGGGGACGCGGTCACGCAGCGGCTGAACTAACCAATGATGGGGAGGCGGTGACGCACACCGCGTAACAGCTTCCCCTCCCACACTCCAAGTCTAATGCTGTGCGGCCGGATAGAGCAGTGAGCTGTCCGGCACGTCACCAGGCAACACCAACAATTTAGTTAAAACGGGACTTTCTGCCTCCCGGGATGGGTTTGGCCGGGACGCGGGATTTAGGAGGTCTAAATCAGGACAGTCCCGGCCAAACCGGGACGGTTGGTCACTCTAGTGTGCTGCCCATACTGCATGCATGTGTCTGACTGTCCTGTGCTGCCCACACTGCATGTGTGTGACTGTCCTGTTCTGCCCACACTGCATGTGTGTGACTGTCCTGTGATGCCCACACTGCATGTGTGTGACTGTCCTGTGATGCCCACACTGCATGTGTGTCCTGTTCTGCCCACACTGCATGTGTGTGACTGTCCTGTGATGCCCACACTGCACGTGTGTGTGTGTGTGTGTGTGTGTGTGTGTGTGTGTGTGTGACTGTCCTGTGATGCCTATACTGCATGCATGTGTGTGTGACTGTCCTGTGCTGCCCACACTGCATGTGTGTGACTGTCCTGTGCTGCCCACACTGCATGTGTGTGACTGTAGTGTGATGCCTACACTGCATGTGTGTGACTGTCCTGTGATGCCCACACTGCATGTGTGTGACTGTCCTGTGATGCCCACACTGCATGTGTGAGTGACTGTCCTGTGATGCCCACACTGCATGTGTGTGACTGTCCTGTGATGCCCACACTGCATGTGTGAGTGTGTGACTGTCCTGTGATGCCTATACTGCATGCATGTGTGTGACTGTCCTGTGCTGCCCACACTGCATGTGTGTGACTGTAAAATGTGGGGCAGCTATGTCTCCCTTGCACCAGCTGGAATACTGTACTGTCTGTAGCTAGCCCATACCCATAGTGCATTCCGCATGCAGTTCTCCCTTCAGCTAGCAGGGGGCGCACAGTGCTATTGGCTGCAGTAAGTGCACAGAAGGAGCACAGGGGGAAGGAGGCAGCGACGTGTGAAGCATGTGGGAGCAGCCCTCTGTGTACTGTCCTTCCCCCTGGAGACCGAGGGGAGCTGCTGCCTGAGTGCCTCACCCTCTGGCCAGTATGGAGGGGCTGCTGGTGGTCTGCCTCATCTCCCTGGGCATGTTCCTGGGCTGCTTCTTGCTGGGACTGATCCCCCTAGCTGTGAAACTCTCCGAGGTGAGTCTGCTGCTGTGGGGCTGCAGGGTGCCGGCAGCGAGAGGGTGCAGCTGCTGCTGCTGGGTCAGAGGTTGTGGGATGTTTATGTTTGTAACTTGTTACAATGTATCTTCCTCTCCCCATTCATCAACCACCTATAGAAGGGGGACCATAAGTCTTATTAACCCCTGATAGTATGACGGGGAAGGGGGGACCCCAGTGTTATTACCCCCTGAGAGTACAGCTGTGTCAGGGAAAGGGAACCCCCTTAGTATCATTCACCCCTGAGAGTACAGCTGTGTCAGGGAAGGGGGGACCATAAGTCTTATTAACCCCTGATAGTACAGCTGTGTCAGGGATGAGTGACCCTAGTGTTATTACCCCCTGAGAGTACAGCTGTGTCATGGAAAAGGGACCCCAGTGTTATTAACCCCTGAGAGTACAGCTGTGTCAGGGAAAGGGGGTACCCCAGTGCTATTACCCCCTGAGAGTACAGCTGTGTCATGGAAAGGGGACCCCAGTGTTATTACCCCCTGAGAGTACAGCTATGTCAGAGAAAGGGGGGACCCAGTGTTATTACCCCCTGAGAGTACAGCTCAGCTGTGTCATGGAAAGGGGACCCCAGTGTTATTACCCCCTGAGAGTACAGCTGTGTCAGGGAAGGGGAGACCCCATTGTTATTACCCCCTGAGAGTACAGCTTTGTCAGGGGTGGGGGACCCCAGTGTTATTACCCCCTGAGATTACAGCTATGTCAGGGATGAGTGACCCCAGTGTTATTACCCCCTGAGAGTACCGCTATGTCAGGGATGGGGGACCCCAGTGTTATTACCTCCTGAGAGTACAGCTATGTCAGGGAAGGGGGGGACCCCAGTGTTATTACCCCCTGAGAGTACAGCTGTGTCAGGGAAAGGAGACCGCCACTGTTATTACCCCCTAAGAGTACAGCTGTGTCAGGGATGGGGGACCCCAGTGTTATTACCCCCTGAGAGTACAGCTGTGTCAGGGATGAGTGACCCCAGTGTTATTACCCCCTGAGAGTACAGCTATGTCAGGGAGAGGGGACCCCAGTGTTATTACCACCTGAGAGTACAGCTATGTCAGGGAAGGGGGGGACCCCAGTGTTATTACCCCCTGAGAGTACAGCTATGTCAGGGATGGGGGACCCCAGTGTTATTACCCCCTGAGAGTACAGTTGTGTCAGCGACGTCACGTGTTATTAGCCCCTGAGTACAGGGGGGAACCAGTGCAGGCTGCCACCTAAAGTAAGCCAGTTGGAATCCATGCAGTGGCTGCACTGTCAGTGATATCCAATTGGTGGCGCTATGGGCCTGGGGCAGATGTGGTTGGAGGCACATATATACTCTAGTAATGCAGTGGGAGATGTCTGGTATAAGTAGACACCTCCTTTATGCCTATGAGAACCAAGGCCACAGCATTGGATCACCATCGTTGGTCCTTCTCACCCCAAAATGCTCCAGACTGCTGATTTCATGTAAAGTACAGCATATGGCCATTTGGCCAGATTTGGGACCTCTTTCCACTCGCATTGCGTAACTTAGGCCTAATGTGCTAATCACACACAGGACCAGCTAAGGGACAGGTGTTCTGTCCTCCTGGGACTGCCAGTCCGAAACGGGATTAACAAACACAGTGCTTTCAGTGGGGGCCACTCCCCTTTCTTGCCGCCTGCCTTATCTGGGTTCTTGGGGCTGCAGCGGATGCAGTCCCTAAAAGCCGGTATATGTGCGCATGCAGGTAGAAGGGGGAACTGGCATTTGGGCTTGGTCCAGCTCCCTACAGCCCTGGTCATTATGCCTGAGCAATGAACCTGGAAGGGAGCATGACATGGGCACTAAGCACTGCAGTCCAGAACGCAGCAGGGTGGACAGCCACTGGGGGAGGGGGGGGGGGGTATACTTACATCTTATTAACCCCTAAGATATCAACTGTGTTAGGGAAGTAGAGAACCTTTAGCCTCTGAGAGTACAGCCCGATCAGCTGACAATCGCTATAGCATTGTCACTGCAACACAGGCGTGTGCTGGGCACTGTAACACACTCGTGTTACAGTGCCCTGATAGCGACTTGTGTAATAAGAGGACCTTTAGTATTTTGTTTCTCTTCCTTTAAAAACTTTTTTTTTTAAAGTTAACCCCCTGATCCCAGTGAAGACGAAGATAGGGGGAGCTTTTGTGGATTTCTTTCTGCGTTATAAAATCACTTTCCATTGTGTATAGCACATTGCAGCTGTGTGGCGGTAATATTCTGCATCTTCAAAACCTGTGCAGTTCCTCTTTCCTACCTGAGGTGTCACTGTCTGCTTTTGTGCTTCAAGTACAGTCTGTTCTGTATTTCAATACAGATCAGACTGTGCTAGAAGCACCACCACAGGCAGAAAAGAGGAACTGCGTGGGTTTTAGAGGATACAAGGTTCTAGAATGAACACTACAGTGGTTTAAGCTACGGCGATGGCACTTAAGTTTTTGTGAAAGGGACATTTACTGGAGAAATAAAATTATTGGCGATATCAGCACAACGCTATTTGGATATTTGCACCTTTTGGCACCCGGCATCCTCTGTATTATCTTGAGCCCCATAGAGATTAATAGGATATCTAGCGATGTTGGGCCACCCTAATTCTTTCAGTAACATTAACCCCAACTGCAGTAACTATAACTGGCTGAGCCGGTGACCTGGCATCTGTTATATCTATTCATTAATGTTCATATATACATTGCCAGCATATTCTATTGTGCTATACAATTAGGCGTCACACAGTAATGATACCATATGGGGATTGCAAGCAGATAGCGTGGGAGGAGAGCCCGTGTGTGGCTCATAGTGTCGACAGTTACTAGGTCAACACAAGCAATAGGCCGACATGGAAAAAGTCGACATGAGTTTTTCATGTTTTTTTGTGTCGATTTGGACACCGTATAAGTGTACTGCGTCCCCTCACTGCGTGCGCCATGCTTCAGGCATGGTGCCTCCCTGCGCTCGGCATGCTACTATATGCTCACTCTATGCCCACTTGGACAGCAAAGTATGAAAAACGAAATAACATAAAAAAACACGAAAAAACTCTTGCCCTTTTCCATGTCAACCTAATGCCTGTGACCTAATGACCACGTCGACCTATTTCATGCGTTGACCTAGTCATTGCATCCCGGAGGGCCCTGCTGGCAAGCCTGCATTTTATTGGATCATAGGAGTTTTATACTAGGGGTGAGCAAGCAGTGCGTACCTTCCTACTGTGCCAGCAAGTTACGGGAGTCTCCCAATTCTCTGGGGAGTCCACCCGCACACCCACAGAAGAAGCCGGATCTCCCGCATCTTTACAACCTCTAGTGAAACGGGCAGGAACAGGAGACTGTACCCAGAATGTGGGGATACCCACTGGGTGGGCGGGCTAAATCATGTGATATGGCATACTTTAGCCCCTACCTTAATACCCACAGGAAAATACAGGATAAAGCCTTATCTGTGCCCCATGCCACAACGATTTTAGCTGCCAGTGATCCCTGGTGCTTAATATGCCCATATAAGACTATAAGGAAAGGAAGTCAATTCCACAGTAATATTACAGTGGGCAGTATGGCTCTTTTCACACGCTCCGGCTCCTGCCGGGCGGCGAAACCCCGCGTGGCCAAGAAGCCGTGGCGCACTGAGACGTTCACAATGGAGGCGATTGCCACAGCCCGGCAGCCGTCCCTTCTAGTGGTGGAATTCGGCTGCAACTGGGTGGCCGGCAGTGGTCGTCCCATGTGAATGGACACAATCGTGTTCATTATTAACTACTGTGTGCGGCACGGCTTTTGGCTGTGCGGGGTTTCGCCATCCGGCAGGAGCTGGAGCGTGTGAAAGGAGCCCTATAGCTGCCCGACCCCTCCAGCCGGGGTATTGTAGTGCGGTGAGGAGCAGGGAGCATTCATTGCTATTCTAATGCGACTTATCACTGTGCTAGGACCCAGTGACATCACCGGCATATGAATATTCATCTGGTAATGATTGGGAGTGAATTGATATTAATTAATATGCATTGCGTCGACCACTGAAGGTTGACTGGTTTGGAAGGTCGACACAAGCATTAGATCGTCAATGGCTAGGTCAACAGTCAAAAGGTCGACACATACGGGTTGACCAATGAACCATGCCCAGGTGACCAGTGTAGTATAATATTGTTCTTATCTCTGTCCTCTACCTCACTTGTACTTTGTACTACAGCTGGTCATCAGTGCAGTTCTCAATACCAACAGCAGGGGGAAGTGCAGAGTAATACCCCTTTTACACCGCCGAAAAATCCGGGTCAGCGGCGGGTCAGACCCGGATCTTCGGCGGTGTAAATCCCTAACGCAGTGTCCCTTTACACGGGACTTCTACCCAGGTCCTGACCTGGTTAGAACACGGCTAGGACCTGGGTAGAGGGCGGTGTAAATGGGAACGCCGGGTCGGATTTACATGAATGGGGAACGTCCAACCTGCAGACCGCAGCGTCCGCAGGTTGGACGGATTGTCAGTCTGACACTGACAGCCGGCGCTGCTGTCTGCGATACTCTGCAGACAGCAGCGGCGGTGGGGGAGGGAGGTGAACGGATGCCTGTGTGCGGCATCCATTCACCTCCTGTCCAATGGCGAGGGGGTGCGCGCGGGGACTGGGGGCAGCCTAGCAGCTTACCTTAGTGCTGGGCTGCCCCCAGCAGCGTTCCGGGTACGGTGGCGTCGATCGGCGCTTGAAGATGACATCGCGCTGTCATCTTCAAGCGCCGCGGAGGGGGGTGCGGGCGTTTAAGCCCGTCCGGTGTAAATGCCCCTAAACGCCGGGTCGCACCCGGCTTCAACCAGGGTCCAAAAAGCCGGGTGCGACCCGGCGTTTTGGTCTAAAAGGGGTATAGCAGCCCATACATGCTGCTTTGTGGGCGTGCTTTCCGTGCTGTACTAGCACGGATCACATTGCATTGCATGTGCATCCGTTGTGCATGCAATGCGATGCAATGTAATGAAACCTAAGTACAAAAAGTATGTGCTTGCACTTAGGTTTCATCACATTGCATCGCATTGCATGCACAACGGAAGCACATGCAATGCAATGCAATGTGATCCGTGCTAGTACAGCACGCCCACAAAGCAGCGTGTATGGGCTGCTTATTACCTACATACATAATTGCCTTCATGCCCCCTGGCCACCCAGTTACAGTCGTGACTTTCCAACAACAGTCCCAAGTTCCATTAGTAACAGGGACGGTTGTTTCCGGACTATGGCCCTTATTCTGGTTGACATCAGCCCCCCTCTCCCCCTCGTCGCATGGCAAATGTACCCGCACGCATGTGATTGGGCCAGAAATCATTTAATGGTCGGTGAAACAAACCAACTAGAATGAGGACCAATGAATGTAGGTGTGGAATGGGTTTTGGGTGGATCAAGTGTATGAGATGTAAATACCCACCCCACTCTACCCCCATTTGTTGGGTCTGCATGCACCTATGCTCATAGTTGGAAACATTTATCTGTTATACAATGTGCTGGTGTCATGGTTGCTATTCTTGTCTATGGGGAATCATTGTTTCCAGTTAGACTAATCACATAGGGAACAATGCTGTTGATGGTTGCAAACTCTTATTGGATCGTTGTCTGGCCCCTGTGGTAAACTCACGAAGTTGCTGCTGACGTGTCGGCTGCATGTTACCGGCATACCTGAGACTGGTAATTACAAGAGAACTGTCATGTACTAACACAATGTGCTTCTCATGTTATCAGTGACCAGAGATAAGCGTATAATCTCCCCGGGTGCAGGGATTAAGGTGAATGACTAAACCTCTGTTCAGCACTGGATTATAACCTGTTGGCGCTATATAAATATACTTATCCTATAGAGAATACTGTTACATGGACGGTTATGTGCAGCAGCGTTATAGCTGGACGGATTAGGAGATGACGGAGACGGGAGACAATACAGAATGTGACCCATTAATAATACTTCCAGCCAATCTCCTGGTTCCTTCCTGGTACAGATCCTGGAGTGCAGCATAATAGTCAGATCACTTCCTGCATTATCATATAACTGGTTTATCCACTGTATTGTGGGCGGGGCTCCTAGACAAGTATATCACTGCGCTGCTTACAGCTTGCTACCAAATAAGCCCTAATGTGGGACAGAAGGTTGACACAAGCATTAGGTCGACAATCAAAGGGTCGAAATAAGTTTTTCACTTTTTTTTTTTTTTAGCCGACTTGTGCCGACAGGTAGAATTTCATACCCTTCCATCCACTACAGCATGGAGGGAGAATGCCCGAAGCATGGCGATTGCTGAGATTTCACGTTTTGTGGTGTCAATACTGACATGTGTCAACCTTTTGTCAATGTTGAACTTTTGGTGTCAACCTGTAGACATTGTCAGACACCCATACACCATTCAGCTTAGGCCAGATGCAGGGTGCCGGCAAGTCCAGCATTGGCGAGTGGCGCAAGGGGGTGGGGGGCTGCTTAGCATGTATGCGGCTTAAGAGGGTCTGGGTGGTCCTTGGTGAGCAGCTTCTGCACACAGGCCTCTGATCGGACATAACCACCCCCCTATCTCTTGGCGGCCCCTAGCGTAGTGTTTCAGGACATAGATTCAATTACAACAGGCTGCTTGCCCGGCGTACTTAACGGTCGCTGGTTTCTGCCCGCCCGCCATCAGCCAGTGACACATAATCACCATGAAGGGGGACACCGGCCGCTTGAGGCTTCACAAAAGCTTTTCTCTAACTGGATCATGGCTCAGCAGCTCTCTCACATATTTAATGACTGTTTTATGCCAATTTACTGACAGAAACTGTAAAATCTAAACCAATTAAATCAAGACCCAATTAAATGACGACTGGATCCGGAGATTATGGGGGGTTCACGGTTTTGGGCTCATATGCAGACTGTAAAACTTGGCATCAATAAGCTTATACTTGTGCCAGTACTATAGGTTGCCCATAGTAACCAATCAGATTCTACTTATTATTTATCTAGAACCTTCTAAAGCAGGGATGGGAACCTTTGGCCCCCCAGCTGTTGTTAAACTCCACATCCCAGCATGCCCTGCTACAGTTTTGCTATTTGGCGAGGCTAAAACTGTTGCAGGGCATGCTGGGATGTGTAGTTCAACTGGCCCCTATCCCTTTTCTATAGGATGATAGCTAGAATCTAAATGGCCTCTCACTTCTAAAAACTTACCCTTTAGTAAATTTACCTCATAGAATCTTCATTGCCAACACGATCGTCACAACCACGTTCATTTGCTTTATGGCACATGGCGAATGATCCTGGAACCGTTACATTACAAACTATTGGGTTTAGGAACACCGTTGCCACAGCAATACCGAAGGACCAATTATCCTAAAATACTAATATTGCCTAAAAATCAAATATTGAGGCTATTGGCTGCTTTGTCAATGAAAGATCGCGCCAAACATTCTGAGCTGTTGCGTTATTATAGGTTAAAGCTGTTGAAACTGTTGACATGAGTTTTTCACGTTTTTTGGGGGGCCCGGGGGGGGGGGGGGGGGGGGGGCAAATTTTTCATACTTTAATACTCTGGCATGTGCCAATTCTGCCGAATAAATCAGGAGAGATGGTCTGTGTAACATAACTGAGCAATAGGGGTTAAATGTAGGGATTAGTGATAATCAGGCGGAAATTGCTGCATCTGCACACGATTATAAAGGCCAGAGAGCTTCATTAATAAGGCCCTAAATCGTCCGTTCTCTTCTGTTATGTATGAACCTAAAGTGATAATCTAGAATATTGGCCCAACCGTCATCTCTTTCCAAGGCATCAAAGTTTCCCTTTTTGAGATCTGCTTTGAAGATCGCTTTAATGAACGCAGCGACAAAGTGATTATAATATGAAAGGGGCTTCTGTGGAAACGTCATCAGACTTTGGGGTTTATCCTAGTTCATTCTTTCTGACAAAATCCTTCTTTTTTTTTTTTTTTTTTTTTTTTTTAATTGTTCTTTATTGGTTTTTCACACTTATTACACTTAACAAAACATCAAGTACCCATTGCATCAGCTCCATTTATCTCCTGTGGGACAGCCCCCTCACAATCTAATCAATTTGTTCATACTACAACTAATATCAGCTGTCGGATTGCCCAACTACGATCTCCTCATTCCATCTACTGGAGCTGGGCTGAGGCTTACAGGTACAGACTTACATATAACAACGATACATTCAAAAAGTCAGTACAGACAAGAAACTAAGACAGAAAAAAAAAAAAAAAAAAAAAAAAAAAAGGACCACACCCCCTTTAAAAAAACGATGCTAAGTGACAGACCATGGTATTGATCTGAGTTCCCCTAAAACATCAACTCCGCTTGTTACTTTATTACTACACTATTACTGTTACTAAAGATTTTATTATGCGTTAGGGGTAGCGTGCGGTCGAGGGACAGACACTCTGCCTCTTTTAACCTTTAGTCAACGTTCTATCCCAGGGTTGAATCTGTGGGTGGTTTGATACCTGTTAATTGGCACTAGCGCGCTACGTAGATACTTATCCTTCTATATTAAGGGAAAACCCTCCGTACTTTTTACTAAGTGTTGTGGCTCAGCCGTGCTCCAATTTGTACGACTATATTGTGCTGCACTACTATTAGTGTACTTTTATTTTTACAAAAATATATGAATATTTGTAGGTCCCCTTTTTTTTTTTTTTTTTTTTCCCCTTTCCTTTTCCCTTTCCCCCCCTTACTCTTTGTCATATTAATTTTAGTGCCAATCTAACAAAATATAACAATAATTTACTACAAAAATTTTGTGTTGAGTGCTAAACTAGTGTACTACTACTTCAGTGTTTTTATTTTAGTGCATAACAGCACCCATATAACCAGTCTTATACCATCTGTGCCATATTTTCATGTGCATATTAACATTATTTTTCTTAAGATAAACGTATTTTTCTTGTGTAACCGTTTGGTTCACAAGATTGATCCAGGCTGCAAATTCTGGGCCACTTTTTGCCAACCACGTTCTCGCTATCAACACTTTGGCCAGAGCACATAAACTCACTACGTACATTTTGTCATATTTATTTACATTCGTATCTATATTGACAAAATCCTTCTTAAATGGACAAAACCATGTGCACTGCAGGGGGCAGATGTAACATGTGCAGAGAGAATTAGATTTGGGTGAGTTATTTTGTTTCTGTGCAGGGAAAATACTGACTGCATGATTTTACACTTCAATATAGATCTCACTTTGAAGAAAAACCCCACCCAAATCTAATTCTCTCTGCACAAGTTACATCTGCCCCACCCGCAGTGCACATGGTTTTGTCCATCTAAGAAGGATTTTGTCAGAAAAAATGGACTAGAATAACCCCCTTTATTACCTATGCAAAATATTCAACTGGCCATCGGCTACTTCTGATTTTTTTGTTCTGATCACTGCCCCCACCCACTACCGATGGTTTGTGGTGCCTTGGGCACTGCAGCCATCACCAGGCATGCCCACTGCGTCTCTGGCGCATGCCCAGTTTTATAGTAATCGACCATTTGCGCAAAGCTCTATAGCACCCACCTGTAAATCGTCCCCTAAACACGACTTCTGACGCCATCCTTTATTTCGCTCTACATAAATTTCATGGGTTTTCTTATCTCGCCAATAAATATGTCCGCACCTAATCAATGTGTACAGTAAAACACACGCATTACAGTATTTCTGGTTCCTCGGTGTTGCGTATTGGGACGGAGCCAGGGACTGTACATCAGATGTAAATTTACGAGTTACATAATAATTTATATACTAGTTAAAAGCCTGTCCAAATAACGGATTCTGCAATGTACTGTCACTTTGAGCTGTGACAGTTTTTAGCCCAAACTCTCAACCCCACCTCCTACCTCCAATCTTTGTCTATACACAGGAACCAGTAAGCCACCAGCCAGCCACACTGAGGCGACTCTGCTCTGTGGTCCTACACTGCGTAATAATAGAAGAACTTTGGGGCATATGTTTATGTACGGCTAAATTATGAAGCAACTCAACTGGAGGCACCGCAAGACCCTCTAATATGGCACTACAAGGATTCGCATACAACCAACTACTAACCCCATACATTGCTCTCAGAACAACTCAAGAAGAGACAGGCTGCAAACAGTGGTGCTGGTGTGATTGGCATTATTGTGTGGGGCATAATATGGTGTCAGGGACATTATTGTGTGGGGCATATGGTGTACGGGGCATTACTGTGTGGGGCATTACTGTGTGGGGCATAATATGATGCAAGGGGCATTACTGTGTGGGGCATAATATGGTGTAAGAGGCATTACTGTGTGGGTCATATGATGATGCAAGTGGCATTACTGTTTGGGGCATAATATGGTGTAAGGGACATTACTGTGTGGGGTATAATATGGTGCAAGGGGCATTACTGTGTAGGGCATAATATGTTGTTGGTGGTATTACAGCGTGGGGCAGTTGATTTGCAAATAATGGGTGAAATTTAATAGGATGAGAGATTCAAAAAGTGAGAGATTTGGTAAGAAATCTCCAGTGTTTTTTTTTTTTTTAAGTAGCAATCATTTACACTGCAAAAAACAATTTGATTTTGCAGTGTAAATGATTGCCTCTATAAAAAAAAAAAAAGAGATTTTTTTTTTTTTTTTTTACCAAATCTCTCATCCTGTTAAATTTCCCCCAATGTTTGTATGTTTTTTTTTTTTAATTGGGGGGGTGTCTATTTTTTGTGTTTGGGGAGGCAAAGTACCTAGAAATAACCCTGGAGATGTCTTAGAACCTTGGCCACAGACCAACACTCAGTAACCTCCATCCTTCTCTTCCAGCGAAAGCTGCAGTTTGTCAGCGTCCTGGGAGCCGGCCTGCTCTGTGGGACAGCATTGGCTATAATTATACCAGAAGGGATTGAACTGCTGGACAGCTCCTCCAAAGGTTAGAAAACACGGAATGCTTTATGGCGCAGCTGCTGTATTGTGTCTGCACAGAACTCTTCAGGCCGCATCGCCTACTAATCTTCCCAGACGTCTCAACTGGTACAAGCCGTCCCCAGGCTCCATGGACACACAGAATAATGAACAGCACAAGTGTTGTGTATTTGGCAAGCCTGAGGAAAGTGTATGTGTGGAGTTTGTACGTTCTCCCAGTGTAATTGTGGTTCCTTCTAGATTCCAAAAACAATCATATATTTGATAAGAAACTCCCCTCTAATAAAACAGTGTGTGTCCCAGCACCCACTTCTCGCGCCATGTATATTAGGTGTGAAGTAGATCTACCTCCAAGGTCTTGTCTGAGCTTTTCAGTCCTGTCCAGTGGCGGCTCCAGAGGGGGGGGGGGGGGGGGGGGGGGGGCTGGAGCATAGTTCAAAATTCATATAGGGGGAGCCACACCAACTGCCACTACTTCCATTCCAAACTGACTCACTGGCAGTTGGTGTTTCTCCCCTATTTGAATTTTGATCTGTGCTGCAGGGGGGCGAGTGATTACCTGCTCGCTAGGCAGCGAAAGACTGATGATATAAATACAAGACTGAAAAACCCAGAGGGTAGATCTCATGTGTATGGGAATCCAGCTTACATTGCGCTGTTACTTCCAATAATATGCATGGCAAGCGCACTGGTTGCTGGGACATACGCCGTCTCATTGTGGGTGATCTATAGTTAAATACAGGATGTTCCTGGAGTCTAGGAGGAAACCGGAGCAGCCTTAGTACACCAGGATAGCATTGGAAGAACGTACAAACTCTACACAGACACGTTTTTAAGGCTTGCCAAATACATATCACTTTTGTGTTTAAGTATTCCATATGTACATGGAGGCGGTCTGTACCAGCCGAGGCATCTGGGAAGATTAGTAGCCGAGTGTGGTTACCTGATTAGTGTGATATCTAGGACGTAAGTTCTTATGAGCAGGGCCCTCCTTCCTCTTCTATAATCCCTCCCCTTACGTCCACTATCCTATACATTAATAAACACTATCATTATGCCTACAGTTGTAGCTATGTATATATCATTCTGTTGTATTTTTGAGCTGTACGGCATTTGGGAAAGTTCCAGCACATTGGAAATGACTGCTAATAATAATGATATTAATGACATTTACTCCTCATCCCAGAGGGCACTGGGGAATTGGTCCATCGCAGACAGCTGTATGTGTGTTTATCTTGCAGGCTCCCCGGTGCGATGTCTGAATGTTGCGCAGATCATGAATGTGACTGAGGAGGAAGTCGCAGAGATCAGATCCTCCGTTCCCCCACACTTCTTTATTGGGGTCTTCCTGGTCACGGGGTTCATACTCATGTTCATTGTGGACCAGATTTCCAGTTACTGCTCCTACCACGGTGAGATTGCAGAACCGATGCCCTTGTACGTGGGGAGAGGAAGTGTCCATGGCTTAGACAGGCGCGCAGCGAGGGTGCATCGGAATATATTCCCCAGGAACCCCAAACCTATAGTTCCCCATGATCACTTTACATTTGGCTGCAATGGAAATGTTTTGAAAATGTTTGTCTTGAACAGATGGGGGAGATCCCTTCATTGAGGGGGGGTCCCCACTTTATGAGGAATTTCAGATCCAGACTGGAGTATAAAATGTTCCGGCAATGTCCCAACCATTTCCCTCAGATTCCTAATAACTGCGCCCCTACGTGCGTACTGCGGCACCCCTCATATCATTCCTTATGTGACCGTTGTTCTCCTCTCAGATCCCAGGACTGGGATGTCCTCTGGGACCAGCATCACGGCAACACTGGGACTGGTGATTCACGCTGCAGGTAACCTACATGTATGATTCATATTGTGGTCCCTGTCCAGACATTATTTATTTATTCATTTATTGTTTTTTAATTGTTTTTCTATGGCTGCTTTTGTTTTATGATGCCAACATAGTCTGTAGTGCAGTACACGTTATAGGCAAGGGATTCAAATAAACAGTTTGTATTAGATGCAGCTGAAACCACTGTGTGATCTAGGTGAGAGGCGCCTGGGTACCAGTTCTAGCCATGGTACACCAATGAGAGGATCGACCACAACCCCCTCCCGCGAGCAGGGGCGGATTTAGGGATGAGGGTGCCCCTAGGCACAACAATAATGTTTACTAAGTAGGACAGTATACAGGGGCAGTATCTGCATGTCCTATCCATTTACACTCTATTTAAGATGGAATATAGTACAGTACAGTGGATATTTTGCAGTTATTGGTACATTTTGGGCTGACAGTACTATCACAGGCATCCAAGTGCCGCCCCTAGGCACGTGCCTCACATGCCTAATGGGAAATTCGGCTCTGCCCGCGAGCATGTCTTCTGGAATCCTATGTTACCAATCTGTGACGTTTTCATCCAATGGATGTCTTAGATCGGGCTCCCCATGTAAAAGCTCTGCCCAGCGTACACCATTGGGAGGTCTGACTGGTCAGGACCCAGCTGGATCACCCTGTGTAGGTTTCATTCCAATTGGTGCAGGGATGTCCGTGACATACCCGGACAGACAAACAAACGGGTGTGGATCAGCTTGCAGATAGTGTCTAGGTAGACCGTCAATAGGACGACATTGACAACCGGTTAACCCATGGGTCCTCAAACTGCGGCCCTCCAGATGTTGTGAAACTACAAATCCCAGCATGCCTTGCCACAGTTTTAACACCCCCTTATAGCAAAACTGTGGCAAGGCATGCTGGGATTTGTAGTTTCACAACATTTGGAGGGCCACAGTTTGAGGACCCATGGGTTAACACATGAAAAGGTCAACATGAGTTTTCTCATAGGGTTTTTTTGTATCAATATCGACACCGGAGCAATTAGTGTTCCACGTACCCTCTCATGGCTCGAGCAACGCTCTGCTACTGCTGCACATTTGTGCACATTATCGTTCCCAATCGACCACGTGGATGGTAAAGTATAAAAAAAAGTCCAAAACTGGAAAAAACTCATGACAACCGTTTCAGGTGTGGACCATTGCCAAGTCCACCTTTCTCCTGTGTTGACTTTGGCTTTGATTGGTGATGATTGGCTGCTTATACATCCCGCTCTCGTTAGTAAATGTATTTCTGAAGGTCAGAATTAAATGCTTATTTCACCCAAACTAATTCAAATTATTTGGGCGACATGAAAACTGATGGTGCTTAATGTACAATCTCACCTCACTCTGTGACTGGTCGCCATGAGTCATGGAACAAAGCTGCGAATACTGGAACATAGATATCTGTATACAGACTCAGATGCACCCAGATATACAAACGTCGCTTATCAAATCAGTCACACAGGGCCTGATTCAGAACAAATAGATAGCGTATATTCGCTTCTGCAGCGCAGCCTGAGAAATTTCCAGCCTTACCACCAAAGAGGTTAAAGACCTATGAGGGTCCATTAAATAAACATTGTCACTTTACAAAACTTTTGAGAATTGCATAAGCATAAACTTTCGCCCGTCCATCAGACCTAGTGTGTGTAAGTGTAAAGTATTGCAGGATATGCGTGTAATTAAATGACAGTTGTGAATCTCAAGTTTTTTATATCTGGGTCTATGGAAGATTTTACAGCGAACACGTTTGTGGTCGTAGAACCATAGAAATTGGGTCAACCATTTTTGCTGGCACAAGTGAATGGCACAAAGCTATCCTGGGCTATTGGAGAAATGGATCACAAATTTAGTATTAATATAATTGATTTAATGGCAGTTTATTTATATAGCACACACACGTTCTGACACACCTCTACCTATCATTGAAGCTAGCTTAACACTAAGAAATAACCACACAAACAAGAAATAACCACACAGATACCAAATGCTAGATTTCAAATGGTCAACCAGCATTTATTGTTCGGTGACATGAGTTAAGCTAACTGTGGAGGCTGGCAAAGAATACTCGGTACCAACGCCAGCACCGGTCATCGAGATCTTAACTCAAAATACGAAGGGGTGCTCACCACCGCCTCCTAACTGCATAACCTGCATTGTGTGAGACCCGCCACCCTTTAATCTGGCAGCGCAATGGACGCTCCCGCACTGGAAACACCCTTTGTCTACCCGCAGGGGAAGGACACACCCGCCGTCCTTCCAAAAGGGGGTGACCCACAATGCAAAACTTTGACCACTTTTATTAGTTGACTATAATGAATTCAATATAAATCTCAATTTTAAGCTACGCTAGCACCAACACTGATTCCAACAGTGTCCCAAAACATAGGGCTCTTCTATGGCTTCTGGCTTATGCAGCCAGTTTAACACTAACTAGTCTAGTACCGGAAAGTACAGACACCCCGGTCACAATACGTCACAGACAACCGGCTCTGTGATAATAAATCCTTATCGGAGCTGGATCTTGATAAATGGATTAAGTGTGTAGTGAATGTGATTCCTGTTGCCCTGAGCCGGATCTGGGTGTTACGTGTCCCGGAACACGGCTGTGTGATGCTGACCTTATCCCAGAATTGTGTGATTGTGCAGGGCCGTCACGTGTGTTGTGCGTCTGGCAGGCTGCGTATATTGCGTCACATGCGGCCTAAGTGAGACCTTTTCCATCGCTTCTTGCTACAGTTACAGGAGCAACATCCCATCCAAGAATAACACTATTGTTACCATAATGTCACCACATGATGGCTCACGGAGGAGACGACCTGGTTCATACCCTGAAGCACAACTGAAGACTTTGAGTCTATGGGCCTTATCGATTATCGAATAATTACGCATGCACGCGGTACGCAGTGCGCATGTGCATGGTTCTCCTGCGCACAAAGTCAGCGATGGCTAGCCATTGCAGGCTGTTCGCAAGGTAATTGACAGCCGTTGGCCGTTTGAGAGCTGCACGCTGGCGGTTTCTGGGAGTGTCCCGGAAACCGCAGGTGGCTCCCGACCATTGGGAGTAAGGAGCGGCCTCTATCTCCCCACGGCAAATGGGGAAATCCATCAGGTCTGAATCAGGCCCAATGTACTAATCATTGGAGGGAGATAATGTACCAGCCAATCAGCTCCTAACTGTCCTATTTTTTTTTAAACACAGTCTGTAACATGGTAGCCAGTAGCTGGATGGCTGGTACTTTATCTCTCCACTTTATCTCTCTCCAGGATTAGAACATAGGGCCTTATTCTGGTTTACATGCTCCCCCGCGCCTTCGCACGGGGGAGCGATGTCAGCGGAGCAAGCAAAGCTAATACACCAGAGAGTGTCTTCGTTTTGTGTGCTCCTTCCAAATCATCCGATGGTCGGCAACCATCGAATAATTTGGCCCCCTGCACCGAATGCTGCAAATTGATGTTTATGCAAAACATCCATTTGCTGCCGTGCGGGGAACTCGCAGAGCGAGGGGGGGGGGGGGGGGCGGTGGCTGTGAGAGCGGCGGACGGCATTTAATCCGCAGGCAACACTGCGAAATTCACAGCGTTCTTTGTGGACCAGAATAAGGTCCATAGTTTGCTGCCAGGGATTCAAATAAAAGGGGCTATGTAATAAGCCAACCAGCTGCCATGTTACAGTGTATGAGAGAAAAGTGACAGTTAGTAGCCGATTGGCTGCTTCTCTCGCGCGCGTGTGCCCTCGCCCCTTTTTTTGAGTTGATGTGTAGAAGTCAGGTTCTGCTGCCATGCTCTGGTGGAGTCTCAGGAGGTGCGTCTCCTGATCAGGTGACTTTCTGCTTGTTCCCCATTAGACGGGCAGAGACGTCTCCTAGACCATGAAGGTGTCAGCAGACATTGCTGCAGGACAAGGTTAGATTACCTTCAGCTAATGGTGTTTCTGTCCTTTCCCGTAGCGGATGGAGTGGCCCTTGGGGCGGCCGTGGCGTCATCTCAGGTCTCCGTACAAGTCATTGTCTTCTTTGCAGTCATCTTGCACAAGGTAACCAACACCCAGGATAAAAGTAGAGATTACTGGGTTTGTTGAATGACCACTTAAAGCTTTATAATCTCCTGGGATCCGGTGTAAAATTGTATTTATAAGAAGGATGCATGCGTGCGTCCTGGTCCTGGCTTGTTGTAGGGTTACAGCAGGTAGGTAGTTTGTGGCTCACCTACCGCACCCATAGTCCGGCCTACAAGAGTAGCTAGCATTACAGAAAAGGAGGAAGTATCCCATCACTATAATACGGTCAGTGCAATCAGCAGTGTAATACCTATGTAGGATGCCGCTGGTCCTACCTGCAGGCCCATCTGAGCATTTCCCTCAGAGCACCAGGAGAGCAGGTATACTGTGGATGAATACTGTATGACTGGTAGATCATAATGTAGTTAATATTCGCCCCATGCTGCTTAGCATTCAGTACTGGGATAGCTGGTTAAATTAGACCACGCCCATGACCAAACCACACCCTTATCTGGTCAAACAATGCCCATTTTATTCGGACCACTCCCTCTTCCACATGCCACTCCCTCTTTCACCAATTCCAGGGTGTGTTCCCCTCCTCGTACATTTCATCCTATTTCTATACATGAGGAGATTATTATGGCGTGGCGTATGTGAGGCTTGTCTGCAGGGGGACTCGCGCTAAGCTCCCACAGAAAGGCGCCATCATTACGGTGATTTCCCATAGGAGAATGAGGCCGCTGTATGTGTTACTGTGCACGGAACCCTCTATTAGCCGCTCTCTAACCCTGTAATTATATGTATATGTGTCATGGGAACAGAACGCAGAATGAACGTATGAAATACTTCCCAGAGAGGCTCTGCCTGCAGATGGGCTTCTGTTACTGACATATACATTAGTATGATGCATTGTTGTGTATATGGTATACTGTCCCTGGGACGGCAGTGTCTAGGCCAACAGTCAGGCATGGTCAACCCAGGCTCTCCAGCTGGTGGGAAACTACAAATCCGGTTTGACATTCCCTAATGGCAAAACTGTGGCAATGCATGCTGGGACTTGTAGTTTCAAAAAACAGCGGGAGAGCCACACATTGGCCATGCCCGCACTAGGCCGACCAGACTGAAAAGGTTGACACAAGGTTTTCATGGTTTTTTTTTTTTTTAAGTTAGACCGACTTGATTCGTGCTTTACCATCCCAGTGGGATGTTGCTATGGGCAACCAATCAGAATCTACCTCCTTATTTATTTAGCACCTTCTAAAAGATAATAGATAGAATCTGATTGGTTTCCCATAGCAACAGCCCTTCTTCAATAGAGCTCCCATCTTGGAAAATAAACTCCTATATCTACACATTCTAATTTTAGAGTTAATCGGTATTTGCCTAAAATGTGCATTATACATAGCACTACTGTAGCGCTCTATGTTCACGCCCCCTTGCTGCTGACTGTTCTTGTTGCACTTGGTTTTCCTACTATAAGCTGCATGCGGCATAAGCCGGCACTGGGGTTTATTGACCCTGTAATCCAGTGAAATGACTCCTTATTCCCTGCAGGCTCCAGCGGCTTTCGGGCTGGTCTCGTTTCTCATGCACGCAGGATTGGAGAAGAAACAAATACAGAAGCACCTCTTGGCGTTCTCTGTGGCAGCTCCACTCCTGACGGTTGCAACATATTTAATACTGAATATGGTAAGTTACAAATGACAGAACTGGACAAATGCCCGTGACGTGATTGGCTGTGATATAACCCGCTATGTGATGTGATTGGCTGTGATATAACCCACTGTTTGACGTGTGATTGGCTGTGATATAACCCACTGTGTGACATGTGATTGGCTGTGATATAACCTGCTGTGTGACATGATTGGCTGTGATATAACCCGCTGTGTGACATGTGATTGGCTGTGATATAACCCGCTGTGTTATATGTGATTGGCTGTGATATAACCCGCTATGTGACGTGTGATTGGCTGTGATATAACCCACTGTGGGACATGTGATTGGCTGTGATATAACCCACTGTGGGACATGTGATTGGCTGTCATATAACCTGCTGTGTGACATGTGATTGGCTGTGTTATAACCTGCTGTGTGTCATATTATTGGCTGTGATATAACCCGCTGTGTTATATGTGATTGGCTGTGATATAACCTGCTGTGTGACGTGTGATTGGCTGCATAGGTGTGCGCACATTGAGTGTTAGGGGTGCACAGGCACCCCCTAATGCTGTGTCCACCCTTATGAACAACTCCCTGCCGCTAGCAATACCAGCAATACCTTTTACCAAAGTCTTTTGCTTTTTAGACCTGTATTCCATTAAAGTTAGTGCCCATCAATCAATTGTGTGTTTTGCATTGTTAATAGTATTAGACCGTTGTCATATCACTACATACCTGCATAATCCATATATTTTTTTACTTTATATGCATGTACTGTTATACAGAGTAATAAGAATATTACCACGGTGCACCCCCTAATAAAATGGGCTGCGCACGCCTATGATTGGCTGTGATATAACCCGCTGTGTGACATGTGATTGGCTGTGATATAACCCACTGTGGGACATGTGATTTGCTGTGATATAACCCACTGTGTGACATGTGATTGGCTGTGATATAACCCGCTTTGTGACGTGTGATTTGCTGTGATATAACCCGCTGTGATATAACCCGCTGTGTGACGTGTGATTGGCTGTGATATAACCTGCTGTGTGACATGTGATTGGCTGTGTTATAACCTGCTGTGTGACATATTATTGGCTGTGATATAACCCGCTGTGTTATATGTGATTGGCTGTGATATAACCTGCTGTGTGACGTGTGATTGGCTGTGATATAACCCGCTGTGTGACATGTGATTGGCTGTGATATAACCCACTGTGGGACATGTGATTTGCTGTGATATAACCCACTGTGTGACATGTGATTGGCTGTGATATAACCCGCTTTGTGACGTGTGATTTGCTGTGATATAACCCGCTGTGATTTGCTGTGATATAACCCGCTGTGTGACATGTGATTGGCTGTGATATAACCCGCTTTGTGACGTGTGATTTGCTGTGATATAACCCGCTGTGATTTGCTGTGATATAACCCGCTGTGTGATTGGCTGTGATATATCCACTGTGTGACATGTGATTGGCTGACTACTTAGTAATCGGCTGCTGAAAGGAAATTGTGCAGAACTCAGATATGTAGAAATGCAGCTGGCGGGATACAGGATATGAAGGGTGCCGGGTACTGGGGAACCTAAGCCACGTGGAGAGTAGTGTTGATACTACTAGGAATGTAACATGAAGCAGAGTGACAGGATTTGGGATCCGGGAAACTAGTGATTTACATAATAGTGTTCAATATTTGAAAGAGGGAAGATTGGTGCCAGGTATTGAAGGAGGTTGCTGGGTGGTGGAGTGGGGGTGGATGAGACACAGGTGCCAGTGGAATGTGGAAGATGGGCCTGGGTGTCAGTGTAGTGGAGCAGTGAGGGCTTGGGTATCACTAGAGTGGAGCAGATGTGCCTGGGTGTCAGTGGAGTGGAGCAGATGGGGCCTGGTGTCGGTGGAGTGGAGCAGATGGGGCCTGGGTGTCGGTGGAGTGGAGCAGATGCGCCTGGGTGTCGGTGGAGTGAAGCAGATGGGGCCTGGGTGTTGGTGGAGTGGAGCAGATGGGGCCCGGGTGTCGGTGGAGTGGAGCAGATGGGCCTGGGTGTCGGTGGAGTGGAGCAGATGGGCCTGGGTGTCGGAGTGGAGCAGATGGGCCTGGGTGTCGGTGGAGTGGAGCAGATGGGCCTGGGTGTCGGTGGAGTGGAGCAGATGGGCCTGGGTGTCGGTGGAGTGGAGCAGATGGGCCTGGGTGTCGGTGGAGCAGATGGGCCTGGGTGTCGGTGGAGTGGAGCAGATGGGCCTGGGTGTCGGTGGAGTGGAGCAGATGGGCCTGGGTGTCGGTGGAGTGGAGCAGATGGGCCTGGGTGTCGGTGGAGTGGAGCAGATGGGCCTGGATGTCGGTGGAGTGGAGCAGATGGGCCTGGGTGTCGGTGGAGTGGAGCAGAGGGGCCTGGGTGTCGGTGGTGGAGTGGAGCAGATGGGCCTGGGTGTCGGTGGTGGAGTGGAGCAGATGGGCCTGGGTGTCGGTGGAGTGGAGCAGATGGACCTGGGGGTCGGTGGAGTGGAGCAGATGGGCCTGGGTGTCGGTGGAGTGGAGCAGATGGGCCTGGGTGTCGGTGGAGTGGAGCAGATGGGCCTGGGTGTCGGTGGAGTGGAGCAGATGGGCCTGGGTGTCGGTGGAGTGGTGCAGATGGGCCTGGGTGTCGGTGGAGTGGAGCAGATGGGCCTGGGTGTCGGTGGAGTGGAGCAGATGGGCCTGGGTGTCGGTGGAGTGGAGCAGATGGGCCTGGGTGTCTGTGGAATGGAGCAGATGGGGCCTGGGGGTCGGTGGAGTAAAGTGTGGTGGGTGATGTACAGGTGTCTGGATAGTGGGGCTGGTGGGGCCCAGCTGTCAGGAGAGTGGGAGGCTGACGGGGAGTGGGCAGTAAGTAAGTTTAATTTATATAGCGCACTTTCTCCAACAGGACTCAAGGCGCTTTGTAATGACAATGGGATAGATATATTTAGCCCGATAAAGTGAAAAAGTGGTAGGTGATAACGCACCAGCCAATCAGCTGTGTTTGAAAAATGACAGTTTGGATTTGGTTGGCCGGTGCCTTATCACTTTCCACTTTATCACTTTACCAGGCTTAGTACATCTGCCCCAGTGTTCCTTAAATCTTGTTCTCCTTTGTCAGACAGGGGGCAGCCTGCAACACAGGCTCAGCGCTACTGGAAACGGGATGCTGTTCTCAGCGGGGACTTTCCTGTACGTTGCAACCGTTCACGTCTTACCAGAGATCAGTGGGCGGGGTCACAATCAGCGCCACGAGACATCCGAATACACACATCCGGGACTGGGACTGTTGGAGAGCCTGACGCTGGTGGTTGGAGCTTTCCTGCCAGTGCTGCTGTCCTTAGGACTTCATGATGACTGAAAGCGTGTTGGTCATGTGTGTAGGGTCTACAGTAGCTGCCTGATTGTCTACAGTAGGTGCAGCATGGCCCGATTGCAAGACTTAGTTAGACTAACATATGGACCCAATGCAATGGGAAATGCAGAATCAGCAATATGTAGCGCTCTGGTGGTCCAGCAGACCAGGATGGGAACTGACGCAATTTACACATTGAGCGACCACAGGGCACAACAGCTGTTCTATAGAAAACGAAGACTAAGGATTGTTTTTATTTACCCACCTAATGCAATGTGTGTATTGCAGCCCCATCCAGAGACCTCAGTGTCTTGCAGCCCCTTCCATGGACCCCCCATCTCGCAGCCCCTTCCATGGACCCCCCATCTCGCAGCCCCTTCCATGGACCCCCCATCTCGCAGCCCCATCCAGGGACCCCCCCCATCTCGCAGCCCCATCCAGGGACCCCCCCCCCCCCGTCTCGCAGCCCCATCCAGGGACCCCCCCGTCTCGCAGCCCCATCCAGGGACCCCCCCATCTCGCAGCCCCATCCAGGGACCCCCCCGTCTCGCAGCCCCATCCAGGGACCCCCCCATCTCGCAGCCCCATCCAGGGATCCCCCGTCTCGCAGCCCCATCCAGGGACCCTCCCCGACTTGCAGCCCCATCCAGGACCCCCCCCCCCGTCTCGCAGCCCCATCCAGGGACCCCCCGTCTCGCAGCCCCATCCAGGGACCGCCCCGTCTCGCAGCCCCTTCCAGGGACCCCCTGTCTCCCAGCTCCATCCATGGACCCCCCATCTCCCAGCCCCATCCAGGGACCCCCCAGCTCCATCCAGCGACCCCGTCTCCCAGCTCCATCCAGCGACCCCCGTCTCCAGCTCCATCCAGCGACCCCCATCTCCCATCCCATCCAGTTACCCCCGTCTCCCAGCCCCATCCATGAACAGAATGAGTTTAAAACAATTTAAAAAGAACAAACCTCTAACTGTCTTCCTGACCAATCACTGCTGACCCGACGCGTTTCACCACTCCTCCCATCATCCCTGTGATGTATTCACTGGCTCCTCCTTATGTGTTCCAATCAGCAAAATGTTTTAATATAATCAGTAATTTCTTCCTTACGGTAGTGACGGTTTGATAGGCCGGAGAGATTTTACGCTACTTCTGTTCTTAGAAGTCTACTAAACTGTGATGACAGTGAGAATGCAGAGCTGCATACAGCACATATATTATCATTGTGTAAGTGGGTATAATAATGAACGAATAACTGTAAAGCTCAGGAGAAAATGCACTTTACACCTTTTATAGTCGTGCGGAACTTTGTTTTATTTAAATAACCTTTTCTGTCTGCGGTACATAATAACTTTTCTCCATATGTGCCTTGGTTCTAGTCGGCAATAAATCTACATTATACGATGCATGAAAGTCTGTATAGGTTCATATTGGAATCTGTGGTAGAATCTCACGTGAATAAATGTTTCTTTTTTTACATTCAACAAGCTTGTGTGACATATTAAATATATAGGAATATACAGGGCGGCCAACAGGGGCGGTCTGCCGGGACTACATTCCTGGCCCCAGACAGAACGGGGGCCGAGACTGAAATCTATCAGGTATAACTTGTCATACCTCTACATTACATTAAGGGGAATCTGAAGTTTGTTAAAGTAGTGCGACTAGTTCTGCGGACACCGGAGCTTTTGCCAAGCACGCCGGGGGTCAGGGCCCTGTCTCTTCTGTATGTCCCGGGCCCCACAAGCCCTGTAAGTATACAACCACACTCAAACAACAAAGAAATGCGCACAACATAATATAGCCACACCGAGAGGTCCACAAAAACCCATTTGTGACGGGTATTTGTCGACATGGATGGAAGGTTGACACAAGCATTAGGTCGACAGTCCAAAGGTTGACGTGAATTTTTCACGCTTTTTTTGTCCCGAATGCCAACATGGACACCATATCGGTGCACTGCATCCCCTGGCATGGCTCGCAATGGTCGGCACACTATTATATTCTCCCTCCACGCCCTGGTGGGTGGTAGGACATGAAATACTGCCTGTCGACTCAAAAGTAAGTGAAGAACCCATGTTGACCTTTTGACTGTGCATCCTATGGGCCTGATTCAGACCTGCTGCGAGTGTTCGGAGCTCAGCGAGCAGGAAAACGGAGTCACTTTGAGGTTGGCGAGGGTATAGAATACACCTTGGCACCTGTCCCACCATCGCACCTACTGCTGCCTGCTCACTAACGTGTGACACCCCCAATACCGATGGATGGTCCATATCACAACCAGACGCAGCAGCAATGTCGGATGCATTGGAGCGATGTTTTTCTTCTACACATATGTCTGAGTCGCACCGCACACGTTTGTGTTCATATAGGCACGTGTCCCGCAGATATGTACATGGTGTTCCCGGATGGGCCCATGAGGTTATGGGGTGGCTAAAAAGATGGATGGGAGCACAGATTTACCTGCACTGGAGCGAAATGCGCGCCGGCCAAATTATAAACAACTGGCCAGACTATTTATTCCCGATCCAGTTCACATCTGGGCAGCAAGTGTTCTCCTGGCATCCGCCAAATCCAGACTTTTGTACATACTGCCGCGTCCAGCAGTCCTGATCTGTAATAGGGATGGCCATCGACCATCAATGATTCAAAATCATCGATGGTTCATGGCTGATGTAGAATACTTTTGCCATCGATGGGGGAGAACCAGATGGTTTCCCTCCATCGATGGAACAGCAAAATTATGTTTTGCTTTTTTTTTTCTTCAAAGTGCCGGGACACTGAGCATAGCTTCGCCCCCTACACCCGTGAAGCCCTGCCCCTGTGTTTTGATTGGCCCCAAGGCCAATCAATCAAACACAATGGATGACCATCGATATGTAAAAATATCGATGGTCATCCATTGCATAGTTAAGCACTATCGATGGCCAGTTGCAGAATTGCCATCAATGGCAACCACCAATGGCAATGGCAACGATGGCCATCCCTAATCTGTAAACTTGTATTGTCTAGCGCTTTGCAGCTGAGACCAGGGGTACTCAACATGTGGCAATCCAGCTGCTGTGGAACTACACATCCCAGCATGCCCTGCCACAGTTTAAGCATTCCCAGCTGTGGTAGAGCATGCTGGGATGTTTAGTTGCACTACAGCTGAAGGTCTGCGTGTTGAGCATCCATGTAACACTAAAGGGTACATTTACTAAAGCCTCTAATAATGAAGAGGCGATGATGTTGCCTATGGCAACCAATCATATTGCAATAGAGAAATGATTGATTGCGATGAACATCAGGAACATCATCACTAACAGCAGTTTGACTTGTTTGTGATTTCATTTATTTTTGTAGTAGATTGTAGAGAATATATTGATGATGTTGCAGTCTATTTTGTATAGAAGGCTAAACAACCTTTGACGTCTACTTGCTGTGGAACTATAGGTACCAGCATGCCCAGGCAGATGATGCCACTCACTATACAGTGCCTTACTCTGTTGGAGACCAGTATAAATAATACATCACTGGGACGTCTGCTCGTCATTCCAGTTGCAGCAAAACCTCCCCCCCGCGCGCCCCCCCCCCCCCTCCCGCGATTCGCGGCAAAAACACCCGCTCCCCGCGACCCCCCCTACCGCGATTCGCAGCAAAAACACCCCCGCGACCCCCCCTCCCGCGATTCGCTGCAAAAAGAACCCCCCACGACCCCTCCCGCAATTCGCGGCATAACCACCACCCCACGACCCTCCCCTCCCGCGAATCGCGGCAAACCCTCCCCCGTGACTTCCCCCGATTCGCAGAAAAAACACACCCCCCCGCGACCTCCCTCTATGGCTATGGTCGACAATGAAAAAGGTTGACATGAGTTTTTGAAGATATTCATATTCATTGTCATGTGTCGACACTTATGTCAACATTTACATGTGTTGACCTTTCTGTGTTGATTTTTTCTTGTGGCGATTCGCTTCACACCCCCCCGCAACCCCCCCTCCCGCGATTTGCGGCACCCCCCGTGACCCCCCACCTCCCGCAATTCGCGGCAACCCCCCACCGGAACCCCTGTGAACCCCGCCCTCCCGCGATTCGCGGCACCCACCCCCGCGACCCCCCCTCCCGCAATTCGCGGCACCCCCCCCCCCACGATTCGCGGCAGCTCCAGAATTAAATTGCACATGGAAAACACTGACATGGCTATGGTCGACAATGAAAAAGGTTGACATGAGTTTTTGAAGTTTTTTTTTTCATTTTTTGAATATTTTCATATTCATTCTCATGTGTCGACATGGACACCAATGAAAGTGCCACACTTATGTCAACATTTACATGTGTTGACCTTTCTGTGTTGATTTTTCTTGTGGCGATTCGCGTCACACCCCCCCCCCACCCCCCCCGCAACCCCCACTCCCACGATTCACTGCACACACACACCCCCCCGCGATTCTTGGCACCCCACCCCCGTGACCCCCCCTCCCGTGATTCACGCACACCCCCCGCGACACCCCCTACTATGATTCGCCGCAACCCCCGCCCCCGAACCCCCCTCCCGCGATTTGCGGCAACCCACCCCGCGACCCCCCTCCTGCGATTCTCTGCAATCCCTCCCCTCCCGCGATCGCAGCATCCACCCCCCCCCCCCACAACCCCCCCTCCTGCAATTCGCGGCACCCCCCCGCGACCCCCCCCTCCTGCAATTCGCGGCACCCTCCGCGACCCCCCCTCCCGCGATTCGCGGACACCTAAGTTGCAATACAGGGCATCTTTCATACAATTCTAACCATATTTCTCATATACAAACGTTCACAAATTAAGGGGCGCAGCCCCTTACGACGGTGTGAAGAGCGCCCGTAGGGCGCGATGAATCACCTAGTCTCCTATATATTTGGCTACATCTGTCACTCAAAAGTGGGTGTCTGTGTCTATAACGCTCTGTTCCTGACTTTCCTCTTAATGTGTGATTGCCTTCATCTGTGCTGAACACCTTTCTGAGAAATTAACCTGTTTAAAACAGGTGATGGCAATCATACATTAAGGGGAAAGTCTAGAACAGAGCATTGTGTCCCTCCTGGAGAGGGTCATGTTAGGAAGTTTGTGACAGAGAACCAGCCCAGTGTGCCCACAGACAGTGCCAGACACCCACTGCCTTCCCATGTTGCCCAGCACTGCTACTCCACAGCCACCAGGTGAGCGCCCCCCTCCCGCGATTTGCGGCAAACCTCCCCCCCCCCGCGCGCCCCCCCCTCCCGCGATTTGCGGCAAAAATACCCGCTCCCCCGCGACCCCCCTACCGCGATTCGCAGCAAAAACACCCCTGCGACCCCCCTCCCGCGATTCGCTGCAAAAAGAACCCCCCCCACGACCCCTCCCGCAATTCGCGGCATAACCACCACCCCGCGACCCCCCCCCCCGCCCGCGAATCACTGTAAACCCTCCCCCCTGACCCCCCCCCCCCGATTCGCGCAAAAAACACCCCCCCCGCGACCTCCCTCCCGCGATTCGCGGAAAAAGGACCCCCCCGTGACCCCCCCTTGCACGATTGGCGGCACCCCCCCTGCGACCCCCCTCCCGCGATTCGAGGGCACCCCCCCCCCCCCCGCAATTCGCAGCAGCCCCAGGATTAAATGGCACATGCAAACACTGACATGGCTATGGTCGACAATGAAAAAGGTTGACATGAGTTTTTGAAGATTTTATTTTTAAATTTTTTTAATTTTTTCATATTCATTGTCATGTGTCGACATGGACACCAATGAAGTGGCCCACTTATGTCAACATTTACATGTGTTGACCTTTCTGTGTTGATTTTTTCTTGTGGCGATTCGCGTCACACCCCCCGCAACCCCCCCTCCCGCGATTCGCGGCACCCCCCGTGACCCCCACCTCCCGCAATTCGCGGCAACCCCCACCGGAACCCCTGTGAACCCCGCCCTCCCGCGATTCGCGGCACCCACCCCCGCGACCCCCCTCCTGCATTTGCGGCACCCCCCCGTGATTCGCGGCAGCTCCAGAATTAAATTGCACATGGAAAACACTGACATGGCTATGGTCGACAATGAAAAAGGTTGACATGAGTTTTTGAAGTTTTTTTGTCATTTTTTGAATATTTTCATATTCATTCTCATGTGTCGACATGGACACCAATGAAGTGCCACACTTATGTCAACATTTACATGTGGTTGACCTTTCTGTGTTGATTTTTTTCTTGTGGCGATTCGCGTCACAACCCCCGCAACCCCCCTCCGGCGAATCGCGGCACCCCGGCACCCCCCCGCGACCCCCCCCCCTCCCGCAATTCGCGGCAACCCCCCACCGGAACCCCCATGACCCCCGCTCTCCCGCGATTCGCGGCACCCACCCCCCGCAAACCCCCCCTCCCTCCCGTAAATCGCGGCACCCCCCGCGATTCGCGGCAGCCCCAGGATTAAATGGCACATGCAAAACACTGGCACGGCTATGGTCGACAATGAAAAAGGTTGACATGAGTTTTTGAAGATTTATTTCATTTTTTGAATGTTTTCATATTCATTGTCATGTGTCAACATGGACACTAATGAAGTGGCACAGTTATGTCAACATTTACATGTGTTGACCTTTCTGTGTTGAGTTTTTCTTGTGGCGATTCGCGTCACACACCCCCGCAAACCCCCCTTCCGCGATTCGCGGCACCCCCGTGACCCCCCACCTCCCGCAATTCGCGGCAACCCCCCACCGGAACCCCTGTGAACCCCGCCCTCCCGCGATTCGCGGCACCCAACCCCGCGACCCCCCCCCTCCCGCAATTCGCGACACCCCCTGTGATTCGCGGCAGCTCCAGAATTAAATTGCACATGGAAAACACTGACATGGCTATGGTCGACAATGAAAAAGGTTGACATGAGTTTTTGAATTTTTTTTTAA